>NC_092225.1:100777938-100790438 GCF_036320965.1 Panulirus ornatus | reverse complement strand
TAAGATGAACGACAAGTTCCTAAAAGTGTTTTCACAGTGGAATACACAATGGCTGACGAACTAGTGTTATGGAATGATGAAGAGGAGGACTTGGGCAAGAATGGAACTATTGTCCTTGACTTATATCAGCCTTATGGATATACAGATGATGACTTATACCAGCCTTATGGATATACAGATGATGACTATACCAGCCTTATGGATATACAGATAATGACTATACCAGCCTTATGGATATACAGATGATGACTATACCAGCCTTATGGATATACAGATGATGACTATACCAGCCTTATGGATATACAGATGATGACTATACCAGCCTTATGGATATACAGATGATGACTATACCAGCCTTATGGTTATACAGTTAACGAAACTGAATGCGAGTATGTGCAGAGGAGTGAGGATGGGAGATGAAGGTCATCCAGCAAGAGATGTGTGTGTGTGTGTGTGTGTGTGTGTGTGTGTGTGTGTGTGTGTGTGTGTGTGGGACTCGATCACCTTCGTACCCTAACCCTTTGCCAAAACCTCATCTTAGGAGAACTGTTAAGTGGACGAGCTATTTATTGGTAGATGTTAGAATGGAGACGAGCTATTTAGTGGTAGATGTTAGAATGGAGATGAGCTATTTAGTGGTAGATGTTAGAATGGAGACGAGCTATTTAGTGGTAGATGTTAGAATGGAGATGAGCTATTTAGTGGTAGATGTTAGAATGGAGATGAGCTATTTAGTGGTAGATGTTAGGATGGAGACGAGCTATTTATTGGTAGATGTTAGAATAGAGACGAGCTATTTAGTGGTAGATGTTAGAATGGAGACGAGTTATTTAGTGGTAGATGTTAGAATGGAGACGAGCTATTTATTGGTAGATGTTAGAATGGAGACGAGCTATTTAGTGGTAGATGTTAGAATCGTGACAAACTATCTAGGGGTAGATGTTAGAATGGAGACGAGCTATTCACTGGTAGATGTTAGAATCAAGGAGAGCAATTTATTGGAAGTGGTTTGCAATCGCATTTACGCTCGTAAAAAGGCAATGTTCAAGAAACTCTCTACAGCGTATACTTGGCCAAAGCTAGAATATGCTTCTCCAGTTTGGGTCATCCTGCCTATAGAAGCATAAAGAACTGATGAAGAAAGTCCAGAGGAGGAGAACAACAAAGAATTAAGAGAGAGAGGAGTTAGTGCGAGAGGTTAGAGGCTATCAATTTGCGGACCACGGAAGAGAGAAGAGTAAGGGGTGATTTGATCACAACTTTCAACTTCTTCAACCAGTCTGATCATATATGTCAACGTTGAACATTTCTTCTGAAGATTAAAAGACACAACAAACCAGAGGCTATAGAGACAAATTGACGTAGAAAACTAGTTAAAAAGAAATGAAGCCAACTTGTGATATCATAGCAGTAGTGGATGAACAGAATAAGCTACGTGGTGGAGTTGTGATTGCCTGACAGCATACGGAAGTTCAACAACTTGTGATTGTAAAGGAAGTTCAAGAAACTGGGCCCAACTGGTGTAGAACTCCCACCCCCCCCCCTCCACCCACCCCGTACAGTACAAGAGATGGGGCCCCACGAGTGTAGAACTCCCTCCCCGTACAGTACAAGAGATGGGGCCCCACGAGTGTAGAACTCCCTCCCCGTACAGTACAAGAGATGGGGCTCCCACGAGTGTAGAACTCCCTCCCCGTACAGTACAAGAGATGGGGCCCCACGAGTGTAGAACTCCCTCCCCGTACAGTACAAGAGATGGGGCTCCCACGAGTGTAGAACTCCCTCCCCGTACAGTACAAGAGATGGGGGCCCCACGAGTGTAGAACTCCCTCCCCGTACAGTACAAGAGATGGGGGCCCCACGAGTGTAGAACTCCCTCCCCGTACAGTACAAGAGATGGGGGCCCCACGAGTGTAGAACTCCCTCCCCGTACAGTACAAGAGATGGGGGCCCCACGAGTGTAGAACTCCCTCCCCGTACAGTACAAGAGATGGGGCCCCACGAGTGTAGAACTCCCTCCCCGTACAGTACAAGAGATGGGCCCCCACGAGTGTAGAACTCCCTCCCCGTACAGTACAAGAGATGGGGGCCCCCACGAGTGTAGAACTCCCTCCCCGTACAGTACAAGAGATGGGGGCCCCACGAGTGTAGAACTCCCTCCCCGTACAGTACAAGAGATGGGGGCCCCCACGAGTGTAGAACTCCCTCCCGTACAGTACAAGAGATGGGGCCCCCACGAGTGTAGAACTCCCTCCCCGTACAGTACAAGAGATGGGGCCCCCACGAGTGTAGAACTCCCTCCCGTACAGTACAAGAGATGGGGCCCCACGAGTGTAGAACTCCCTCCCGTACAGTACAAGAGATGGGGGCCCCACGAGTGTAGAACTCCCTCCCCGTACAGTACAAGAGATGGGGGCCCCACGAGTGTAGAACTCCCTCCCTGTACAGTACAAGAGATGGGGGCCCCCCACGAGTGTAGAACTCCCTCCCGGTACAGTACAAGAGATGGGGCCCCCACGAGTGTAGAACTCCCTCCCCGTACAGTACAAGAGATGGGGCCCCCACGAGTGTAGAACTCCCTCCCCGTACAGTACAAGAGATGGGGCTTCCACGAGGTGTAGAACTCCCTCCCCGCACAGTACAAGAGATGGGGCTTCCACGAGGTGTAGAACTCCCTCCCCGTACAGTACAAGAGATGGGGCTTCCACGAGGTGTAGAACTCCCTCCCCGTACAGTACAAGAGATGGGGCTTCCACGAGGTGTAGAACTCCCTCCCCGTACAGTACAAGAGATGGGGCCTCCACGAGTGTAGAACTCCCTCCCCGTACAGTACACACACACACACACACACACACACGTAGTATCAAGACACTAACCACTGACTCGCCCATTTTTCGATTATCGGAATTCGAACAGAAAGAAAACGCAAATTCCATTTTACGATTCGGTTCGCGCGCGCGGGGGAGCGATCCTCTTTTTTTTTTTTTTGTCGTCATCGAGGAGATCCCTCCCTCGCGATTCTCCGTCTTCGCTAACCTGATCATGTTCGTAAGTTAAAGTAATATAACGTAAAGGCGCGGATAATATATATATATATATATATATATATATATATATATATATATATATATATATATATATATATATATATATATATATAGATATAGATATGAGCGTCGCTGGTAAAAGGAAAAAAAAGATGTGGCTACAATATCTGGCCTGAGTTTGACCCATCGCTTCAATAAACTCAAATCCTTAATTATTCCTACTTATATTCCCTGGCGTCTGTGAGTCTTCTATTTCAAACTGGATTTTGTCTATGTTGTTCTAGGTATGGTAAGGTGTGCGAAGGTGTTCTCCGACGGCTTGGTGGGGAAGCCGAAGCCACGGCCGGGGTAGGGGGATACGGACGAGTTCTCCTATAGAAATGCAAATTCTCATATGATCAACAATGGGTTGTGGGCCTCCCTCTATCCACGTTTCTGCTACATATACCAGCCACAATTGCGTAATCCACTGCACTTTTTCCCCCCCTTCCCTATCTTTTTTTTTTTTTTTCTATTCAATCTCTCGCACCTAGAGAAGACCTGACGGGAGAAGGAGAGAGAGAGAGAGAGAGAGAGAGAGAGAGAGAGAGAGAGAGAGAGAGAGAGAGAGAGATGATCTCTGGGGAAAAACGGAAGACGTGTTTATCCGATTATCATAATTCATTTCTCCTCCGACTAAAAGGTAAAAAAAAAATTCATAATTCCTGCTGACCTAACTACTAAACTACCCATAGGATTGACATAACAAGGTGATTACCACTCACCTCTGAAAAGCTAACGTACTAACTAACCTCTCAACTGTTGCATGACCAGACTAACCTCTTAACTAGTGAACTAGAGCCTGACCAAACGATTGTAGAGAATTAAACTGGCTTACGTACAATCACATTACTAATCAGTGATAATATATGACCTATATGACATGCAGGAGGGTGAAAGGCGGGCAAGGAACAGAGTGAATTGGATCGATGTGGTATACCGGGGTTGACGTGCTGTCAGTGGATTGAATCAGGGCATGTGAAGCGTCTGGGGTAAACCACGGAAAGTTGTGTGGGGCCTGGATGTGGAAAGGGAGCTGTGGTTTCGGGCATTATTACATGACAGCTAGAGACTGAGTGTGAACGAATGGGGCCTTTGTTGTCTTTTCCTAGCGCTACCTCGCACACATGAGGGGGGAGGGGGATGTTATTCCATGTGTGGCGAGGTGGCGATGGGAATGAATAAAGGCAGACAGCTGTGAATTGTGTGCATGGGTATATATGTATGTGTCTGTGTGTGTGTATATATATGTGTACATTGAGATGTATAGGTATATATATATATATATATATATATATATATATATATATATATATATATATATATATATATATATATATATATATATATATATATATATATATTAATCAACGATCAATGAGTAATATTGATCGATGGTAATCATCATCATAAAGAAGGCAATGACCGAATCAGTTACGGTCAGGGAAGAGAAGCACACGAGCCACGCTGACTGATCGTCTCCTTGGATACAAGGCCTTCCTCTCATTGCTCCTCTCTCTCTCTCTCTCTCTCTCTCTCTCTCTCTCTCTCTCTCTCTCTCTCTCTCTCTCTCTCTCTCTCTCTCTCTCATACTTTCTCATCTTTTTAGTTTACCATTTTATACATTCATGTTATTTTCCTCCTCTTCATCATCTCCCCCCCCCTATACATCGTCCAATAATGGCGTCCACGGACGTGTGTGTGTGTGTGTGTGTGTGTGTGTGTGTGTCTGTGTATGTGTGTGTGTGTGTGTGTGTGTGTGTGTGTGTGTGTGTGTGTGTGTGGTGAGGGCACACTTATAAGTCGTAGTTCTTAAACACCTGACAACAACGGTTGGTAACACTGACAACAATGGTTGGTAACACTGACAACAATGGTTGGTAACGCTGAGAACAACGGTTGGTAACACTGACAACAATGGTTGGTAATGCTGACAACAACGGTTGGTAACACTGACAACAACGGTTGATAACACTGACATCAACAGTTGGTAACACTGACCGTGTTGGTGTGGTGGCACTGCCGACACCTCTTTGTGGGCACAGGTTGGGATCCAACCCTCGAAGAGGGGCTCTTTTTTGTGGGTCTTAATGCCTCTGTGGAGACAAATAACTAGATACTAATTTCATGTGGATAGGTTATCTATAGATATAGAGTCCCGTAATGTCGAGATAATAAAGGTCGAGATGGAAGACAGATGAAGGGGTTGTTATTGTACTGATGATGCTCACTGCTTACGTCCTTGGTGTTGGATCCTGTAAAGACGACGTGGAACCTTTACCGGCTACACAATCGACACCAAAAACACTCCCGAAAAAAAACAAAAGAATACACACACAGATCCGACTTCTAGATCCTCCTATTTCTATTTCTCCTGAAATCAAAACACACCAAACACCATTGATATAGATACCTTCAAAGCTGTTCTGAAACCTCTGCTCAACAGCTGAGCCGCTAACCTTCCTCTATCGTCAACACCCTGAGGTTGCAACATTGCATAATCAAGACAATTGACCTCTGATGACACGAAATAGACATCCCGGCAGTCCTTAGGCACCTCACCTTGAGCCATAGATACACTGAAATTCCTGGCTAACCAATCAGCAACAGTGACACCCTCATTTTTTTTTCCCCCGACTGTAGCCACATCCACCCTAGATGTTTTGCCACACTTCATATTACGCAAGGCTTTCACCAACCCTTTTAACAATGCCATTCTCCACGACTCCCTCGCTCCGAATTCCTCCGAAGTCCAAAAAATCCCCATACATCAGCCCCCTTCCTCATCTAAAACATTATTCAACTGACCTGCAAAATCTTATGTCCAGTTCTTCTTCACCTCGTCTTTGCCTATTACCATTTCCTATCCGTTCCCCTCCCATTTCTTCTCTGAAATCCTCACACTGTTCACTCCTTCTAATGCATCTTATTGCCCCGGAAGTTTGCTGATACTCGCTCACCCCCATCTTGCATCATTTACCCTCTTTTTCAGTCCCAGCACCTTTCTACTGACTTCCTCCCGCTTTCTCTTGCACATCTCCCAATCACACGCACTCCTTCCCTGGAGGTTTCACCCACACACCTCTCTTTTCTCTTTCATTTGCAACCTGAAAGCGTATATCGTCTTGGAATCATCTTGAACATATGGAGAAAGTGTTGAAGATGTTTTTGACATGCGGGTATAACTTGAGGATCACGATCGTACTGACCCTGGCAAAGGATAGGCTTAAAACCCAATTAACCCACCGAAGGAATCTGAGTGTATGTATATATATATATATATATATATATATATATATATATATATATATATATATATATATATATATATATATATATTTTTTTTTTTTTTTTTTTTTTTTTATACTTTGTCGCTGTCTCCCGCGTTTGCGAGGTAGCGCAAGGAAACAGACGAAAGAAATGGCCCAACCCCCCCCCCCCATACACATGTACATACACACGTCCACACACGCAAATATACATACCTACACAGCTTTCCATGGTTTACCCCAGACGCTTCACATGCCTTGCTTCAATCCACTGACAGCACGTCAACCCCTGTATACCACATGACTCCAATTCACTCTATTTCTTGCCCTCCTTTCACCCTCCTGCATGTTCAGGCCCCGATCACACAAAATCTTTTTCACTCCATCTTTCCACCTCCAATTTGGTCTCCCTCTTCTCCTCGTTCCCTCCACCTCCGACACATATATCCTCTTGGTCAATCTCTCCTCACTCATTCTCTCCATGTGCCCAAACCATTTCAAAACACCCTCTTCTGCTCTCTCAACCACGCTCTTTTTATTTCCACACATCTCTCTTACCCTTACGTTACTTACTCGATCAAACCACCTCACACCACACATTGTCCTCAAACATCTCATTTCCAGCACATCCATCCTCCTGCGCACATCTCTATCCATAGCCCACGCCTCGCAACCATACAACATTGTTGGAACCACTATTCCCTCAAACATACCCATTTTTGCTTTCCGAGATAATGTTCTCGACTTCCACACATTTTTCAAGGCTCCCAAAATTTTCGCCCCCTCCCCCATCCTATGATCCACTTCCGCTTCCATGGTTCCATCCGCTGACAGATCCACTCCCAGATATCTAAAACACTTCACTTCCTCCAGTTTTTCTCCATTCAAACTCACCTCCCAATTGACTTGACCCTCACCCCTACTGTACCTAATAACCTTGCTCTTATTCACATTTACTCTCAACTTTCTTCTTCCACACACTTTACCAAACTCAGTCACCAGCTTCTGCAGTTTCTCACATGAATCAGCCACCAGCGCTGTATCATCAGCGAACAACAACTGACTCACTTCCCAAGCTCTCTCATCCCCAACAGACTTCATACTTGCCCCTCTTTCCAGGACTCTTGCATTTACCTCCCTTACAACCCCATCCATAAACAAATTAAACAGCCATGGAGACATCACACACCCCTGCCGCAAACCTACATTCACTGAGAACCAATCACTTTCCTCTCTTCCTACACGTACACATGCCTTACATCCTCGATAAAAACTTTTCACTGCTTCCAACAACTTGCCTCCCACACCATATATTCTTAATACCTTCCACAGAGCATCTCTATCAACTCTATCATATGCCTTCTCCAGATCCATAAATGCTACATACAAATCCATTTGCTTTTCTAAGTATTTCTCACATACATTCTTCAAAGCAAACACCTGATCCACACATCCTCTACCACTTCTGAAACCGCACTGCTCTTCCCCAATCTGATGCTCTGTACATGCCTTCACCCTCTCAATCAATACCCTCCCATATAATTTACCAGGAATACTCAACAAACTTATACCTCTGTAATTTGAGCACTCACTCTTATCCCCTTTGCCTTTGTACAATGGCACTATGCACGCATTCCGCCAATCCTCAGGCACCTCACCATGAGTCATACATACATTAAATAACCTTACCAACCAGTCAACAATACAGTCACCCCCTTTCTTAATAAATTCCACTGCAATGCCATCCAAACCTGCTGCCTTGCCGGCTTTCATCTTCCGCAAAGCTTTTACTACCTCTTCTCTGTTTACCAAATCATTTTCCCTAACCCTCTCACTTTGCACACCACCTCGACCAAAACACCCTATATCTGCCACTCTGTCATCAGACACATTCAACAAACCTTCAAAATACTCATTCCATCTCCTTCTCACATCACCGCTACTTGTTATCACCTCCCCATTTACGCCCTTCACTGAAGTTCCCATTTGCTCCCTTGTCTTACGCACCCTATTTACCTCCTTCCAGAACATCTTTTTATTCTCCCTAAAATTTACTGATAGTCTCTCACCCCAACTCTCATTTGCCCTTTTTTTCACCTCTTGCACCTTTCTCTTGACCTCCTGTCTCTTTCTTTTATACTTCTCCCACTCAATTGCATTTTTTCCCTGCAAAAATCGTCCAAATGCCTCTCTCTTCTCTTTCACTAATACTCTTACTTCTTCATCCCACCACTCACTACCCTTTCTAAACAGCCCACCTCCCACTCTTCTCATGCCACAAGCATCTCTTGCGCAATCCATCACTGATTCCCTAAATACATCCCATTCCTCCCCCACTCCCCTTACTTCCATTGTTCTCACCTTTTTCCACTCTGCACACAGTCTCTCCTGGTACTTCCCCACACAGGTCTCCTTCCCAAGCTCACTTACTCTCACCACCTTCTTCACCCCAACATTCACTCCTCTTTTCTGAAAACCCATACTAATCTTCACCTTAGCCTCCACAAGATAATGATCAGACATCCCTCCAGTTGCACCTCTCAGCACATTAACATCCAAAAGTCTCTCTTTCGCACGCCTGTCAATTAACACGTAATCCAATAACGCTCTCTGGCCATCTCTCCTACTTACATAAGTATACTTATGTATATCTCGCTTTTTAAACCAGGTATTCCCAATCATCAGTCCTTTTTCAGCACATAAATCCACAAGCTCTTCACCATTTCCATTTACAACACTGAACACCCCATGCATACCAATTATTCCCTCAACTGCCACATTACTCACCTTTGCATTCAAATCACCCATCACTATAACCCGGTCTCGTGCATCAAAACCGCTAACACACTCATTCAGCTGCTCCCAAAACACTTGCCTCTCATGATCTTTCTTCTCATGCCCAGGTGCATATGCACCAATAATCACCCACCTCTCTCCACCAACTTTCAATTTTACCCATATTAATCGAGAATTTACTTTCTTACATTCTATCACATACTCCCACAACTCCTGTTTCATGAGTATTGCTACTCCTTCCCTTGCTCTTGTCCTCTCACTAACCCCTGACTTCACTCCCCAGACATTTCCAAACCACTCTTCCCCTTTACCCTTGAGCTTCGTTTCACTCAGAGCCAAAACATCCAGGTTCCTTTCCTCAAACATACTACCTATCTCTCCTTTTTTCACATCTTGGTTACATCCACACACATTTAGGCACCCCACTCTGAGCCTTCGAGGAGGATGATCACTCCCCGCGTGACTCCTTCTTCTGTTTCCCATTTTAGAAAGTTAATACAAGGAGGGGAGGATTTCCGGCCCCCCGCTCCCGTCCCCTCTAGTCGCTTTCTACGACACGCGAGGAATACGTGGGAAGTATTCTTTCACCCCTATCCCCAGGGATAATATACATATATATATACATATACACACACACACACACACACACACACATATGCACATACACACACACACACACATACATATATATACATATGAAAAATGTAAGAAACAATTTAGAAAACAAACTCTTAGCCTGAAATGAATGAAATATATATATATATATATATATATATATCCCTGGGAATAGGGGAGAAAGAATACTTCCCACATATTCCCTGCGTGTCGTAGAAGGCGACGAAAAGGGGAGGGAGCTGAGGGGGCTGGAAATCCTCCCCTCTCATTTTTTTTGAATTTTCCAAACGAAGGAACAGAGAAGGGGGCCAGGTGAGGATATTCCCTCAAAGGCCCAGTCCTCTGTTCTTAACGCTACCTCGCCAACGCGAGAAAAGGCGAATAGTATGAAAGAAAGAAAGATACATATATATATATATATATATATATATATATATATATATATATATATATATATATATATATATATATATATATATATATATATATATATATATATATATATAAGGTTTCAAATTCTTTCTCGAAGGAAGTGACCGTATGTTCCGAGGAAAAAGACGAGATATATCCTGTGTTAAATGTACTGAGGCAATAATAGGAGTATTTGAGAAACTTTTTAACGTCTTATCTCAAGAGTTTGTGAACCATGAAGCGAAGTTTAGGGTCTCTCCACAAACCTGTAGCGGTTACTGCTGAATCTCGCGCCTTATACCATGTCTCTCGCTGACATTGTCTCCCACAATATATATATATATATATATATATATATATATATATATATATATATATATATATATATATATATACTTTTTCCCGTCTCTCCTAAACTGTCTCGTACTCCTGCAGTGTCTCTGTTGTTTTTTTTCCTCTCTTTTATCTCGCGTTTTATATTTTTCTAACCTCCTGTCTTTCACGACAATTACTTCCTATTTTTTGTTTCTCTTTTCATCTGTTCGTCTATTCAAAAGTCTTACCCGTTTTCTAGCTCTCACTCTCCTCATTTTCCAATCTTTTTTCTCTCTTTATTCTCTCTGGCAAGCGTGATAACTGTATGTTTCTCTGTTACTTCCTCCCTATTCTATTTTCTAATTCAAAATTCCCTTTCCCTTCCTCTGTGTCCAATCCTTCTGTCTTTTCTCTCTCCCGTCTTTATCATACGGCTTCGTTCCTCCCTTTCCTCTCTCTCTCTCTCTCTCTCTCTCTCTCTCTCTCTCTCTCTCTCTCTCTCTCTCTCTCTCTCTCTCTCTTGATCTGTCTCACTCCCTAATTCTGTCTCTTTTTATTTCCCAATTCTCTCTCCATTTTTCTACCTCCTTCTTTGTTTGTACCTAATATTCTCTCCTTTTTCTTGCATGTCTATCTATCCTATTCTGTCCTCTCCTCCTGATCTTTAACTTTCTCTTTTTCTCTCACTTTCTCTTTCTTCTGTTCTCTTATCACCCCATGATCTGTGTTCTCTTTCTAAGTTTATCACCTCCTGTTCTGTGTTCATCTTCTCTCTTTTCACCCCTCTGGTTCTGTCCTCACCATCTATTCTGTGTTCACGTTTTCAGTTCTCACCCTCTGTTCTGTCCTTACTTTCGCCACTATCTCTGTCTTATATAACATCTCTGATAGATCATCATTATTGTAATTATCAGCAGTAGGAAGACCTGAGCTGGAAAATATCTTAATTAACCAACCCCTCACATACAGAAGGTGATCATGTTCCGTTGTAGATGTCGATGGTTGAAGAGGTTAGATGGTAAGGTTGGAAAGATATGCACTAACAAAGATTGCTTTTTTCTGTACCCATTAGAAGACTATTTCTCTGTACCCATTAAAGGACTGTCTCACGCCCTACACCCATTAGAGATAATATCTCTCTGATCCTATTAGAGGAATTATCTCTTTGTACCCACGACAGGAATCATCTATTTGTATCCAATAGAGGAAATATTTCTCTGTAACCATCAGAGAATTTATCTCTCGGTACATGCTAGAGGAAGCATCTCTCTATGCCATTTAGAGGAACTATCTCGCCATCGAGAAAGTACACAACAGGAACTCATCACTGACACGTAAATATAATGAGCAATTCCAATCGTACACGTACGTCAACATAACGAAGCAAAACAGATAATAGTGTGAAAACACAAGTTGTCAAGACCTTACCATTCTTAGGTACTGAGTGTACAAAGTCGTTTACGACAGGTAGGAGACAAGTATTGGTCCATCGCAGCCCTTAAACGATGGTAACCAATTACTTGGTTTAAAGGTCTCATGAACGTTGACAACAATTAAACACTGGAGTGTACCAGAGACTCATAAATGGGTAGGTTACGTTATCACTGAAAATTCTATCTACATGAGTTGACCTTGAATGAGGAGTTCTCTTCATACGGTAGGGTATTTGACCCCCCAACTCATTACTCACATAACAAGTCAACGAAATCGTCTTTCTAATCTGGGTCGTCCATATCTAACACAAACTGCTACGATTCGCTGCATTAACCCTCTCTGTCTTAGGCGAGGGCATTCGCCCCCCACACTTCCCACCTCGCCCCCCACCCACACTTCCCACCTCGCCCCCCACCCACACTTCCCACCTCGCCCCCCACCCACACTTCCCACCTCGCCCCCACCCACACTTCCCACCTCGCCCCCACCCACACTTCCCACCTCGCCCCCCACCCACACTTCCCACCTCGCCCCCCACCCACACTTCCCACCTCGCCCCCCACCCACACTTCCC
>NC_092225.1:100767938-100770438 GCF_036320965.1 Panulirus ornatus | reverse complement strand
CATATATATATATATATATATATATATATATATATATATATATATATATATATATATATATATATATATATATTTTTTTTTTTTTGCTTTGTCGCTGTCTCCCGCGTTTGCGAGGTAGCGCAAGGAAACAGACGAAAGAAATGGCCCAACCCACCCCCATACACATGCCTTGATTCAATCCACTGGCAGCACGTCAACCGCGGTATACCACATCGCTCCAATTCACTCTATTCTTTGCCCTCCTTTCACCCTCCTGCATGTTCAGGCCCCGATCACACAAAATCTTTTTCACTCCATCTTTCCACCTCCAATTTGGTCTCCCTCTTCTCCTCGTTCCCTCCACCTCCGACACATATATCCTCTTGGTCAATCTTTCCTCACTCATTCTCTCCATGTGACCAAACCATTTCAAAACACCCTCTTCTGCTCTCTCAACCACACTCTTTTTATTTCCACACATCTCTCTTACCCTTACGTTACTTACTCGATCAAACCACCTCACACCACACATAGTCCTCAAACATCTCATTTCCAGCACATCCATCCTCCTGCGCACAACTCTATCCATAGTCCACGCCTCGCAACCATACAACATTGTTGGAACCACTATTCCTTCAAACATACCCATTTTTGCTTTCCGAGATAATGTTCTCGACTTCCACACATTCTTCAAGGCTCCCAGAATTTTCGCCCCCTCCCCCACCCTATGATCCACTTCCGCTTCCATGGTTCCATCCGCTGCCAGATCCACTCCCAGATATCTAAAACACTTCACTTCCTCCAGTTTTTCTCCATTCAAACTCACCTCCCAATTGAATTGACCCTCAACCCTACTGTACCTAATAACCTTGCTCTTATTCACATTTACTCTTAACTTTCTTCTTTCACACACTTTACCAAACTCAGTCACCAGCTTCTGCAGTTTCTCACATGAATCAGCCACCAGCGCTATATCATCAGCGAACAACAACTGACTCACTTCCCAAGCTCTCTCATCCCCAACAGACTTCATACTTGCCCCTCTTTCCAAAACTCTTGCATTTACCTCCCTAACAACCCCATCCATAAACAAATTAAACAACCATGGAGACATCACACACCCCTGCCGCAAACCTACATATACATATATATATATATATATATATATATATATATATATATATATATATATATATATATATATATATATATATATATATATTCTTTTTATATTATACTTTGTCGCTGTCTCCCGCGTCAGCGAGGTAGCGCAAGTAAACAGACGAAAGAATGGCCCAACCCACCCACATGCACATGTATATACATTCACGTCCACACACGCACATATACATACCTAGACTTTTCAACGTATACCTATATATCCATACACAGACATATAAACATATGCACATGTACATAATTCATACTTGCTGCCTTTATTCATTCCCGTCGCCACCCCGCCACACATGAAATGACAACCTCCTCAGCCCGCAGGCACGCGAGTTAGCGCTAGGAAAAGACAACAAAGGCCACTTTCGTTCACACTCAGTCTCTAGCTGTCATGTATAAAGCACCGAAACCACAGCTCCCTTTCCACACCCAGGCCCCACAAAACTTCCCATGGTTTACCCCAGACACTTCACATGCCCTGGTTCAATCCATTGACAGCACGTCGACCCCGGAATACCACATCGTTCCAATTCACTCTATTCCTTCCACACCTTTCACCCTTGTGAGAGTAAGTGAGCTTGGGAAGGAGACTTGCGTGAGGAAGTACCAGGAGAGACTGAGTGCTGAATGGAAAAAGGTGGGAGCAAAGGACGTAAGGGGAGTTGGGGGAGGAATGGGATGTATTTAGGGAAGCAGTGATGGCTTGTACAAAAGGTGCTTGCGGCATGAGAAGCGTGGGAGGTGGGTACATTAGAAAGAGTAGTGAGTGGATGGATGAAAAAGTGAGATTATTAGTGAAAGAGAAGAGAGAGGCATTTGGACGATTTTTGCAGGGAAATAGTGCAAATGACTGGAAGATGTATAAACGAAAGAGGCAGGAGGTCAAGAGAAAGGTGCAGAGGTGAAAAAAAGGACAAATGAGAGTTGGGGTGAGAGAGTATCATTAAATTATAGGGAGAATAAAAAGATGATTTGGAAGGAGGTACATAAAATGCGTAAGACAAGAAAACAAATGGGAACATCGGTGAAGGGGGCTAATGGGGAGGTAATAACAAGTAGTGGTGATGTGAGAAGGAGACAGAGTGAGTATTTTGAATGTTTGTTGAATGTGTTAGATGATAGAGTGGCAGATATAGGGTGTTTTGGTCGAGGTGGTGTGTGAAGTGAGAGGGTCAGGAAGAATGATTTGGTAAACAGAGAAGAGGTAGTGAAAGCTTTGCGGAAGATGAAAGCCGGCAAGGCGGCGGGTTTGAATGGTATTGCTGTGGAATATATTTAAAGCAGGCTTGACTGTGCTGTGGACTGGTTGGTGAGGATATTCAATGTATGTATGACTCATGGTGAAGTGCCT
>NC_092225.1:100725438-100760438 GCF_036320965.1 Panulirus ornatus | reverse complement strand
TCATTATCTATGGTGTTGTTGATCATTATCTATGGTGCTGTTGATCATTATCTATGGTGTTGTTGATCATTATCTATGGTGTTGTTGATCATTATCTATGGTGTTGTTGATCATTATCTATGGTGTTGTTGATCATTATCTATGGTGTTGTTGATCATTATCTAATGTGCTGTTGATCATCATTTTTGGTGTTGTTGATCATTATCTATGGTGCTGTTGATCATTATCTATGGTGTTGTTGATCATTATCTATGGTGTTGTTGATCATTATCTATGGTGCTGTTGATCATTATCTATGGTGTTGTTGATCATTATCTAATGTGCTGTTGATCATCATTTATGGTGTTGTTGATCATTATCTATGGTGTTGTTGATCATTATCTAAGGTACTGTTGATCATTATCTACGGTGATGTTGATCATTATCTATGGTGCTGTTGATCATTATTCATGGTAATGTTGATCATTATCTATGATGTTGTTGATCATTATCTATGGTGCTGTTGATCACTATCTATGGTACTGTTGATCACTATCTATGGTGCTGTTGATCACTATCTATGGTGCTGTTGATCATTATCTATGGTACTGTTGATCACTATCTATGGTACTGTTGATCACTATGATGCTGTTGATCATTATCTATGGTGCTATTGATCTCTATCTATGGTGCTGTTGATCACTATCTATGGTGCTGTTGATCACTATCAATGGTGCTGTTGATCATTATCTATGGTACTGTTGATCACTATCTATGGTACTGTTGATCACTATGATGCTGTTGATCATTATCTATGGTGCTATTGATCTCTATCTATGGTGCTGTTGATCACTATCTATGGTGCTGTTGATCACTATCTAT
Organism: Panulirus ornatus; assembly: GCF_036320965.1. Classification (NCBI taxonomy): domain Eukaryota; kingdom Metazoa; phylum Arthropoda; class Malacostraca; order Decapoda; family Palinuridae; genus Panulirus; species Panulirus ornatus. The sequence goes on along the minus strand of NC_092225.1, from coordinate 100,759,577 downwards.
GGTGCTGTTGATAATTATCTATGGTACTGTTGATCACTATCTATGGTACTGTTGATCACTATGATGCTGTTGATCATTATCTATGGTGCTATTGATCACTATCTATGGTGCTGTTGATCACTATCTCTAGTGCAGCTAATCACTACCCACAGTGTGGTTAACCGTGTGAGTGAAATATTTACCACAACCATGTCTCCACCACAACCATACCCCGTTTTCTAACAACTCTCGTCATCTTTCGTTTCGTTATAATACACGTATGGAAACCATTTCTCTTGTCCAGGTGAACTTTATTATACATCATCAGGTCCTGTGGAATATCATACCCGCTCATCAGATCAATTTCCTTTTCATCATCCTAAATAATAATCATCCTACGGTAATGTGACCACACTCCTCGTTTTCATCAGATGAGGTGCCTCATTAAGTGATCAATTCACTCGTGATGATGAGGAGGGATGAACAACACACACACACACACACACACACACACACACACACACACACACACACACAAGTTTAGTATATTTTGCATCAATTTTTTTTTCCAATTAACTAGTTTTATATCCACCATGAGATGCATTCCACCCTCCTCTCCTTCCTCCTTCTATCTACTTCCCCAGTACACACATTCGGGGTCCTCCCTCTAGTGCTAACCATGGCGACTCCTTCCTTCTACTCAAGCCTCTCCCTCTAGCTTTGTACCACCGGCTTCTCCCTCAACCACAGCATCTTATCACCTTATCTTGATCGTCTTTATCTATCCTTCCCTCTTTATCTGTTTCTTGTTTCTCTTTTTTTAATCCTTTTCATAAACTTTTCTTTCGCATTCTATCTATTTTTCCCTTCGCTATCTCCCCTCTTCTTTCATCTCCCTCTGCCCCCCTCACTCACCCCACTCCCTCCCTCCCTTACCTTAACTCTCCCCGCTCCCTCCCTCCCCTGCCTCCTTATCCTACACTCTCCCTTTGTGTGTCCCTCGTCTCCCTCCCCCTCTCCCCCTCTCTCTCTCCCTCTCTCATTTATCTCCCTTTCCATCTCTATTCACCACCCACAACCACGACAGTTCCCTCTATACAAATCTCTCCATCCCTCCGTTCCTCCCTCATTTACTCTTGCTTCCCTCTCTTTTATTCTTCTCGTTCTCATCAAGTGTTCCATCTTTCTTCTTCTCCCTCTTCTTTAACCCCCTCTTCTTCCCTCCCACTACTTACCTTCCTACTGTTCTCATTATATTCCAATCATCTCCTTCATTATACGTGTCCGTCTCGCCAGTCCATTGTCCATCTTGATTATTCCCTTATTCTTGTCCTTCTCATACTCCATCATACTCTTTCTTCACCAGTGAGCTCTCTCTCTCTCTCTCTCTCTCTCTCTCTCTCTCTCTCTCTCTCTCTCTCTCTCTCTCTCTCTCTCTCTCTCTCTCTCTCTCTCTCTCCTTGCTCCATCTTGTCTCCATCACTTGGTCTTTAACTCTCTCTCTCTCTCTCTCTTCTCTTACCCCTTCACACCTGACTTCTCCCCTCCCCCCTCCACCTTCATTCTCATTGTCTCTCAACCCCAACTCTTCCCCCCCCCACTTACCCCCGCCTCACCGTCTCTATCTGATCCCCCCACCCCACCCCCCACCCCCCACCCTCCTCCTCTTCCTCCTCCACCACCTCCTCTATCTTACCCCCAACCTTCTCCCCCCTCCTCCCTCCACCACCACCACACCGTCTCTATCTGACCCCCTCCCTCCCCCCCCCACCACCACCACCACCACACTGCCTCTCTCTCTCTCTCTCTCTCACCCCCTCCCTTCCCCTCCCTTCCCTCCCTCCCTCCACCACCACCACCACCACCACCACACTGCCTCTCTCTCTCTCTCTCACCCCCTCCCTTCCCCTCCCTTCCCTCCCTCCCTCCACCACCACCACCACACTGCCTCTCTCTCTCTCTCACCCCCTCCCTCCCTTCCCCTCCCTCCACCACCACCACCACACCGCCTCTATCTGACCCCCTACCTCCCCCCACTTCCCTCCACCACCACCACCACCACCACCACCACACTGCCTCTCTTTCTCTCACCCCCTCCCCTCCCCTCCCTCCCTCCACCACCACCACCACCACGCCGCCTCTATCTCACACACACACACCCCCCTCCCCCTCCCCCCCCTCCTGAGTAAAGGCGTCAATTGTTGGTAAATCTTATCGGAGCGCAGGCGAACAAAAGAAGGCGAGGGCGATGTTAGCGTTTCTATTGAATCTTTTCTATTTGTGAAAACTCCATGACACTTGTTCAGAATAGGCTTTTTCATACACTAAATCATAGAGGCGTTGGCGGGGCGCAAGCCACAGGCTCGACCACCACCCCAACCATCACCCTTGGGAGGTCGTCGTACAAGGTCGTGTTTTCCAGTCGTCGTCGTCGGAGGAGGAGGAGGCGGTGGTGGTGCGAGAGCGGAGGAGGAGGAGGAGGAGGAGAGACCATGGCCGGCGGCGGAGGCAAAGACGGGCGGGGGGGGGGGGGGGGGGGGCGAGGCCATTGTTCTACGATGTTTTGTTATTTTAACTCAAAGAAGAAGTTGCTGCTGCTGCTGCTGGTTCATAAACGCTAATATCACGTCTCTCTCTCTCTCTCTCTCTCTCTCTCTCTCTCTCTCTCTCTCTCTCTCTCTCTCTCTCTCTCTCTCTCTCTCTCTCTCTCTGTGTACGTACGCACGTACGTACGTTTACGGAACTACGACGTACGAGCGTTTTTTCTTTTGTTTTGTCTTTTTGGTTTTTTTTTTTTTAAAGGTCGTGTGTGTGATACACACTTTGGTCCATTATTAAACGCTACCGGTCCACACACACACACACACACACACACACACACACACACACACACACACACACACACACACACACACACACACACATACACACACACACACACACACAAACACTCACACATACACACACACATACACACATACACACACACATACACACATACACACACACACACACACATACACACACACACACACACACACACACACACACACACACACACACACATACACACACACACACACACACACACACACACACACACACACACACACACACACATACATACACATACACACACACACACACACATACACACACACACACACACACACACACACACACATACATACACATACACACACACACACACACACACACATAGATCCACGTCCCAGAGTGGACCACTGGGGGGGGTGGGGGTTTGGGGGGTTCATCCTTCATAACGTCTGTACCGGTCCAGTCCTCCCCCCCACCCCCACCCCTACGACCCCCACCCCCCCCTACTACGACTGCCGACCTTCAGCCCCCCTCCCCCCCCCTCCTCCTCTAGAAGCTGATATGTGATGAAGAGATAGATTTATCTACCAGCGCACGGGCATTACCACGACGGTACGACCCTTGAGCACGACGGTACGCCCCTTGAATACGACGGTACGACCCTTGAGCACGACGGTACGACCCTTGAGTACGACGGTACGACCCTTGAGCACGACGGTACGACCCTTGAATACGACGGTACGACCCTTGAGCACGACGGTACGACCCTTGAGTACGACGGACGATCCTTGAGCACGACGGTACGACCCTTGAGCACGACGGTACGACCCTTGAGCACGACGGTACGACCCTTGAGCACGACGGTACGACCCTTGAGCACGACGATACGGCCACTTGAGTACGACGTTACGACCCTCGAACACGACAGTGCCAGCCGACCTTGAGCGAGGAAAGGTTATGAACTTTTGAACAACACGACGGTGAGTAACACGACGGTGAGTAACACGACGGTGAGTAACGCGATGGTGAGTAACGCGATGGTGAGTAACACGACGGTGAGTAACGCGACGGTGAGTAACACGACGGTGAGTAACGCGATGGTGAGGAACACGACGGTGAGTAACGCGACGGTGAGTAACACGACGGTGAGTAACGCGACGGTGAGTAACACGACGGTGAGTAACGCGACGGTGAGTAACACGACGGTGAGTAACGCGACGGTGAGTAACGCGACGGTGAGTAACACGACGGTGAGTAACGCGATGGTGAGTAACACGACGATGAGTAACACGACGGTGAGTAACGCGACGGTGAGTAACACGACGGTGAGTAACGCGACGGTGAGTAACGCGACGGTGAGTAACACGACGGTGAGTAACGCGACGGTGAGTAACACGACGGTGAGTAACACGACGGTGAGTAACGCGACGGTGAGTAACACGACGGTGAGTAACGCGACGGTGAGTAACGCGACGGTGAGTAACACGACGGTGAGTAACGCGACGGTGAGTAACGCGACGGTGAGTAACACGACGGTGAGTAACGCGACGGTGAGTAACGCGACGGTGAGTAACACGACGGTGAGTAACGCGACGGTGAGTAACACGACGGTGAGTAACGCGACGGTGAGTAACACGACGGTGAGTAACGCGCCGGTGAGTAACGCGACGGTGAGTAACACGACCGTGAGTAACGCGACGGTGAGTAACACGACGGTGAGTAACACGACGGTGAGTAACAAGACAGTGAGGAACACGACGGCGAGTAACACGACGGTGAGTAACAAGACAGTGAGTAATTCGACGGTGAGTAACACGACGGTGAGTAACACGACGGTGAGTAACAAGACAGTGAGTAACACGACGGTGAGTAACACGACGGTGAGTAACACGACTGTGAGTAACACGACGGTAACGCGACGGTGAGTAACATGACGGTGAGTAACGCGACGGTGAGTAACACGACGGTGAGTAACACGACGGTGAGTAACGCGACGGTGAGTAACACGACGGTGAGTAACACGACGGTGAGTAACGCGACGGTGAGTAACACGACGGTGAGTAACACGACGGTGAGTAACGCGACGGTGAGTAACACGACGGTGAGTAACGCGATGGTGAGTAACGCGATGGTGAGTAACACGACGGTGAGTAACACGACGGTGAGTAACGCGACGGTGAGTAACGCGACGGTGAGTAACGCGACGGTGAGTAACGCGATGGTGAGTAACACGACGATGAGTAACACGACGGTGAGTAACGCGACGGTGAGTAACACGACGGTGAGTAACGCGACGGTGAGTAACGCGACGGTGAGTAACGCGACGGTGAGTAACACGACGGTGAGTAACGCGACGGTGAGTAACACGACGGTGAGTAACACGACGGTGAGTAACGCGACGGTGAGTAACACGACGGTGAGTAACGCGACGGTGAGTAACGCGACGGTGAGTAACACGACGGTGAGTAACGCGACGGTGAGTAACGCGACGGTGAGTAACACGACGGTGAGTAACGCGACGGTGAGTAACGCGACGGTGAGTAACACGACGGTGAGTAACGCGACGGTGAGTAACACGACGGTGGGTAACGCGACGGTGAGTAACACGACGGTGAGTAACGCGCCGGTGAGTAACGCGACGGTGAGTAACACGACCGTGAGTAACGCGACGGTGAGTAACACGACGGTGAGTAACACGACGGTGAGTAACAAGACAGTGAGGAACACGACGGCGAGTAACACGACGGTGAGTAACACGACGGTGAGTAACGCGCCGGTGAGTAACGCGACGGTGAGTAGCACGACAGTGAGTTACGCGACGGTGGGCAACACGACGGTGAGTAACGCGACGGTGAGTAACACGACGTGAGTAACGCCACGTTGAGTAACAAGACGGTGAGTAACACGGCGGTAACAAGACAATGAGTAACACGACGGTGAGTAAAACGACGGGGAGTAACGCCACGCTGAGTAACACGACGGTGAGTAACACGATGGTGAGTAACGCCAAGTTGAGTAACACGACGTTGAGTAACACGACGGTGAGTAACAAAACGGAGAGTAACGCCACGTGGAATAACACGACGGTGAGTAACGCCACGTTGAGTAACACGACGGTGAGTAACGCCACGTTGAGTAACACGACGGTGAGTAACAAGACGGTAAGTAACAAGACAGTGAGTAACACGACGGTGAGTAACAAGACGGTGAGTAAAACGAGTGAGTGACACGACGACAGTAACACGAGGACGGTGAGTAACACGAGGACGGTGAGTTAACACGAGGACGGTGAGTAACACGAGGACGGTGAGTTAACACGAGGACGGTGAGTAACACGAGGACGGTGAGTTAACACGAGGACGGTGAGTAACACGAGGACGGTGAGTAACACGAGGACGGTGAGTTAACACGAAGACGGTGAGTAACACGAGGACGGTGAGTTAACAGGAGGACGGTGAGTAAGACATCAGTGAGGACCCTGGCTAAGATAGCCTGTCCTCTGACCTGAATATCAAGGGTTCACAGGTCAAAAGCCATGGCCCGGGGAGGGAAGGAGACGGCCAAGGGAGGGGCGGGGAGTGAGGGAGGGAGGGCAAGGGAGGGGCGGGGAGTGAGGGAGGGAGGGTGAGGGAGGGAGTCTACAATGCGCGAGTGCTTGGCGCTGCCTGTGTCGTTTTGAAGGTGAGTCCCAGTGTGAGTTCCAGGCACTGGTGGTAATGCTGGGAGGAGGAGGAGGAGGAGGAGGAGGAGGAGGAGGAGGAGGAGGAGGAGGAGGAGGAGGAGGAGGAGGAGGAGGACCCTCTCCCGGCAGGTGGCTACTGCTGGTGTCCACGTCGACACAGATTGACTCCGTCGTGTGGAAACAGGTGTATATATATATATATATATATATATATATATATATATATATATATATATATATATATATATATATATATATATATATATATATATATATATATATATATATACCTCGCAAACGCGGGAGACAGCGACAAAGTATAATAAATATATATATATATATATATATATATATATATATATATATATATATATATATATATATATATATATATATTCTTTCTTTTCTTTCATACTTGATCGTCGTCGTTTTCGGCGTTAGCGAGGGAGCGCCAGGAACAGATTAAGAAAGGCCACATTCGTTCACACTCAGTCTCTTGCTGTCATGTATAATGCACCGAAACCACAGCTCCCTTTCCACATCCAGGCCCCACAGACCTTTCCATGGTTTACCCCAGACGCTTCACATATCCTGGTTTAGTCCAATGACAGCACGTCGACCCCGGTATATCATATCGTTCCAATTCTCTCTATCCCGTACACGCCTTATACCCTCCTGCATGTTCTAGCCCCGATCGCTCAAAATCTTTTTCACTCCATCTTTCCACCTCCAATTTGGTCTCCCACTTCTCCTCGTTCCCTCCACCTCCGACACATATATCCTCTGTGTCAATCTTTCCTCACTCATTCTCTCCATGTGACCAAACCATTTCAACACACCCTCTTCTGCTCTCTCAACCACACTCTCTTTATTACCACACACCTCTCTTACCCTTTCATCACTTACTCGTTTAAACCACCTCACACCACATATTGTCCTCAAACATTTCATTTCCAACACGTCCACTCTCTTCCACACAGGCCTCGCAACCATATAATACTGTTGGAACCACTACTCCTTCAAACATACCCATTTTGCTCTCCAAGATAACCTTCTCTCTTTCCACACATTCTTCATCGCTCCCAAAACCACTCGCCCCCTCCCCCATCCTATGGCTCACTTCCGCTTCCATGGTTCCATTCGCTGCTAAATCCACTCCCAGATATCTAAAACACTTCACTTCCTCCAAGTTTTCTCCATTCAAACTCACACTCCAGTTAACCTGTCCCTCAACCGTGATAAATATAATAACCCTGCTTATATTCACATTTACTCTCAACTTTCTCCTTTCACACATTCATCCGAACTCAGTCACCAACTTCTGCAGTTTCTCACTCGATTCAGCCACCAGTGCTGCATCATCGGCGAAAAACCATGGCCTCACTTACCAGGCCCTCTCATCCCTTACAGACTACATACTCGCCCCTCTCTCCAAAACTCTTGCATTTCCCACCCAAACCACCCTATCCATAAAAAAAATCAAACACCCATGGGGATATCATACACCCCTGCCGTCGATCAACCTTCACAACACCACATGACCCTCATTATAACACACCAGCCCTTCAAAATACCTCACTAGACTCTCCTCATAACCTTCTTAACACTACACAAAGCTCCTCACAACCCCTTCACCAGACCCTTGATAACCCCTACAACAACATACCAACCTCTCACAACCTCTCAAACACCTCAACAAACCCTTCACAACCCTCACGGCACAACACTGGGAAACACAACCAGCTCAGAGGAAGACTGTCTGATAACTGAGAGGGATTTGGAGGAAGAGGAAGTGTGGATAAGGACATGGTAGATGGATTCAGCGTAGGTGAATACAAATTTATCCACTTTGACGGCCAAAATGTCAATCATAACCAAAGAATGATTGGTTAAAGTCCACATGAAGAAGAATAAGACCTTAAAAGTAACGACCTCATATAAGACGAACCCTCCTCCCCCCTCACAACACCTCACCATATCCCTAGTAACCCCAACACCACATCAAACCCTCTTCACAACCCCCTACAGCTGTACACCAGACCCATCACAGCCTCCACAACATTACACTATACCCTTTATATACCCTCACAACACCTCATCAGAACACCCCCCCTCTTCACTATCCGAGCGCCATATCAAGCCCTCTTCACAACCCCCATAACACAACACCGGATTCCCCCCTCACAACCTCACGCCAAACCTCTCCACAAACCCAAAAAACTTCACCAAGACTTCCAAAACCCCACATCACTAAACCATCCTCCCTCACAATCATACAACACCTCACCACTACCTCCACAACCCTCACAACAATACACTATCCTCCTTCACAACCCCACAAAACCTCACCAGCACCTCCAAACCCCACATCACCACACCACTCTCCCTCACAACCCCACAAAACCTCACCAGCACCTCCACAACCCTCACAACACCACACCACACTCCCTCACAACCCCACAAAACCTCACCAGCACCTCCAAACCCTCACAACACCACACCACTCTCCCTCACAACCCCACAAAACCTCACCAGCACCTCCAAACCCTCACAACACCACACCACACTCCCTCACAATCCCACAAAACCTCACTAACACCTCCACAACCCTCACAACACCACACCAAACCCCCCTCCCCCCTTTTCTCCTTTCCTCCCCCTCCCCCACCATCACGGCAGCACCTCCAGAAGCAGTAATCCCCCCCCACACACCCCCCCACACCCACCCCGACCCCCCCACCCCACACACACCCACCCCGACCCCCCCACCCCACACACACCGACCCCCCCCCCCCCAAAAAAAAAAAATTAAAACCTTCTCGCGAAAATCGACTGAATTGGCTCTTATTGTTCCCCTACAGTTGTAGGGCCAGTGTTTTGGGCGGAGGTAGACAATGCATCTGTCACAGTCGTGGGAAAAATGACCGCAGAGTTTTGGAGTTACGCTCACGTCGGCGAACAGGTTCCCCACTTTTACACACCCAACAGACTCGCTTTTTTTTTTTCATTTTTTTTCTTTTTTTTTTTTTTGGAGGCAATGGCCATATAGATTCCATGATTTTTTTCTCTTGTTATTTCTTGTTTCTTTTTATAGTCTTGGAGTGCTATTTTGAATCTCTGTCCCTTAGATGAATGTCACATGCAGTCTGTCTTACCTTCTTGTCTTCTGGAGGGGTGGGGGTGTGTGGGAGTGTGGAGGTGTGGGTGTGGAGGTGTGGGTGTGGAGGTGTGGGTGTGGGGCTGTGTTGGGGTGGGTAAGGGTTTGGATGTGGATGAGGGTGTAGGATGGGCGAGGGTGTGAGTGGGTGGGTGGGTGTGTGGGTGCGGGTGTGAGTGCAGGTGTGGGTGTCGGTGCGGGTGTGGGTGAGTGTGGTTGTGCGTGAATGGAAAGGCCTTAATTAGGGCCTCAGCTGCCCATACATATAGAGACACAAACGTAACCTCTATCAACATGTTTCCACGGTAAAATAAATCTACCACACTGTATTTCATTCTGCCACAGACCTCACAATTATGGTAATGGTGGTGCCTCGAGTGAGGTAAATGAGATATCGAATGAAAGATAACAATGATATTGTAAATCACACACACACACACACACACACACACACACACACACACCCATATATATATATATATATATATATATATATATATATATATATATATATATATATATATATATATCATGTAAAAAAGATTCTGTTTATGTATTTCTGACACTATATTCAAAGCAGACATCTCTGCTGTACCACACCCTTACATGCCTCTATCCTCTCAATCAACAACACATCCCCTTTCTCAAGAACTAATCCATCTATATATCTATCTATCTACCTATATAAGTACATTTGGAATTCTTTTATCTTTACAGCTGCAAGGTATGCGAGATATTGCTTGTGTGGTACTACAGAGTCAGAAGGTAAACGTGGCAAGGAACTTCCGTAGGATTACGGTGAGGGAGGAATGTGAGAAGTGAGGTGAGAGGCGACACGGCGCTTTTAGAAGGGCGAATGATGAGAGAGAGAGAGAGAGAGAGAGAGAGAGAGAGAGAGAGAGAGAGAGAGAGAGAGAGAGAGAGGAGGAGGAGGAGGAGGAGGAGGAGGAGGAGGAGGAGGAGGAGGAGGAGGAGAAGAAGAAGAAGAAGAAGAAGAAGAAGAAGAAGAAGAAGAAGAAGAAGAAGAAGAAGAAGAAGAAGAAGAAGAAGAAGAAGAAGAAGAAGAATTATGATGATTCTGAAGGATACATATTGATGATCACCAAGTCGTCAGTGTTGATGTAGGGTTGATGATTCGTAGTGACGAGGGGGAAATGTGATGACCTCTGGGCTGGGAGCTGCTGGAAGGGAAGGAACATGTGTAAATGTTTATATTCAGGTACTGTTCTCAGTGGTAGTCTGAGTTCGACCTTTCTCTGTCTAACTCTATAACTGATAAATTGTTTTACTCTAAATCAGATTTCGGATTCTTCCTCCTCCTCCTCCTCCTCCTCCTCCTCTTCTTCTTCTTCTTCTTCTTCTTCTTCTTCTTCTTCTGTCCTCCGACCCCATCTCCCCTCACTGAACCTATCCTATCTCCCCACATTCTCTTCACCCAGGGTACTCCATGTACTCTCCCAGCTCCAGATGGAAAGGGCTTTTGGTCCAGAAGGCATACCTCCTCGTGTTCAAAGAGAATGTGCCACCTGAGCTTGCACCAATCCTTGATCGCGCACGTCCCCTCTGTCAAAACACCCAGACTTTCCCCCTCCTCTTGGAAGCCTGCCTTGGTGCAGCCCATCCCTAAGAAAGGAGACCTCTCCAACCCTTCCAATTATCGCCCCAGCGCTCTCACTTCCACCATCTGCAAAATCGTTGAAAATTTTCCATTTTCTCAAACACGTAGGATCCCCTTTCCTTCTTTCGGGTCATGAGCATGGATTTCGTAGTGGTAGGTCTACTGGTGATCTTCTATCTCATGGGATTCACCTCTGGTCCTCCTCTCTCTCTCAGCGATTCTAGTGACGCTTGTATTGTGGCCTTTGACATCTCCAAAGCATTTGACAGGCTATGGCATAAGTCCCTTCCTTTGGGTTATTTGTTTTCTGCTTCTCTCTGTTCACTAATACAGAGTTTCCTCTCTCATGCCGTTCCACTGCAGTGGTCGTGGATAGAACGACTTCCTCCTTCTATCCTATTGAGCAGTGGTGTTCCTATGGGCTCTGTCCTGTCACCTATTCCCTGACCTTCCCTCATTCCCTTATAACCCTAATCCCTCTTATATACTGATGATTGTGTTGCATACACTTCAACTCACTTTGCCCTCACCTCTTCTGATGCTCGTTCTCTTTCTTCTCCTCTCTCAACTTGCATCTGTGCAGCATCCCACAACGGGGAAACAGAACTAAAACGCAATATCTTCCAATATGTGTAGCTAAGATTGTAGGATTTTCTTTTAGGTTTCAGAATGAAACAGTTCACCCATGGAATAACATAAACACGTTCGGGTTGTTCATGCAGTGGGTACAACAAGTGGGGTTCATGCAGTGGGTACAACAAGTAGTGTTAATGCAGTGGGTACAACAAGTAGTGTTCATGCAGTGGGTACAACAAGTAGTGTTCATGCAGTGGGTACAACAAGTAGTGTTCATGCAGTGGGTACAACAAGTAGTGTTCATGCAGTGGGTACAACAAGTAGTGTTCATGCAGTGGGTACAACAAGTAGTGTTCATGCAGTGGGTACAACAAGTAGTGTTCATGCAGTGGGTACAACAAGTGGGGTTCATGCAGTGGGTACAACAAGTAGTGTTCATGCAGTGGGTACAACAAGTGGTGTTCATGCAGTGGGTACAACAAGTGGTGTTCATGCAGTGGGTACAACAAGTAGTGTTAATGCAGTGGGTACAACAAGTAGTGTTCATGCAGTGGGTACAACAAGTAGTGTTCATGCAGTGGGTACAACAAGTAGTGTTCATGCAGTGGGTACAACAAGTAGTGTTCATGCAGTGGGTACAACAAGTGGTGTTCATGCAGTGGGTACAACAAGTGGTGTTCATGCAGTGGATACAACAAGTGGGGTTCATGCAGTGGGTACAACAAGTGGTGTTCATGCAGGTGGGTACAAGAACTGGTGTTCATGCAGTGGGTACAACAAGTGGTGTTCATGCAGTGGATACAACAAGTGGGGTTCATGCAGTGGGTACAAGTGGTGTTCATGCAGTGGGTACAACAAGTAGTGTTTATGCAGTGGGTACAAGTGGTGTTCATGCAGTGGATACAACAAGTGGTGTTCATGCAGTGGATACAACAAGCGGGGTTCATGCAGTGGGTACAACAAGTGGCGTTCATGCAGTGGGTACAACAAGTGGCGTTCATGCAGTGGGTACAACAAGTAGTGTTCATGCAAGAGGATACAACAAGTGGTGTTCATGCAAGTGGATACAACAAGTGGTGTTCATGCAAGTGGATACAACAAGTAGTGTTCATGCAAGTGGATACAACAAGTGGTGTTCATGCAAGTGGATACAACAAGTGGGGTTCATGTAGTGGATACAACAAGTGGGGTTCATGTAGTGGATACAACAAGTGGGGTTCATGTAGTGGATACAACAAGTAGTGTTCATGCAAGTGGATACAACAAGTGGGGTTCATGCAGTAGGTACACCCAACACTTATTCCCTCATCTCATTTACCTTTCTTTCTCATGAGAAATGTTCAGAGGTTATGGTTGTTACCCATCCACCCCTCCCATCCACCTCACAAGTACCTGGTCTTCTGGGGTGCTGAGCAACCTCATAACCAGAGCTGAAGTTATTGATAACACGAGGGTCGTAAGTCCAGCAGTAAGGGGCGCCCCCTACCCATGTCCCTTACTGACCTGAAAAGTCTTGATTGACCAATTTTTCTCTACTCACTCTTACCAACATTCGTGGCCACTGGTGCTGTTCGCTTTCCCTCCCTCCCTGCCTCCCTGCCTCACGAAACCCCCACCTCGCCTCTTGGTTTCATGTATCTTCCCTCCTTCTGCTTACTTCCACACACCCAGCGATCCAGTAGTGTTTCCCCTTCGGTGGCGTCGCGTCTCGACTGTGATTTGGAGTCACGTGGCTCAGAATGGATGGATCCAACACCCCCTCCCCATCGTTTTCTCTCGCTCTACCAGCAGCAGCTCCAGATTCTGCCAACTTCTTTTCGTCCCATCCTTCTTCAACCATTTCACCTCTCGTTACGAGCCTCTGCTATTGTCTCCCTCACTCGCCTGCTCTGGGTGCTGCGCTGCACACTACAGAGAGGGGTCTGAGTTCCTCTTCTTCCCTCTTGGTCAATGGGACAATAAGGCCTTTATCCTCTCTTTATTCATTGACTGAGCCAGACGTGGGTACCCGTGTTCCCCTCCCCCCTTATCCTCAGGGTCATACGAGTAATACACTCGATCCTTTTACCACTTATAATCCCTCTACGTTTATTGTTACGTAAGTCGACCCTATATGGGGTCTTCAGATCACGTACTTGCGTTTGTCTCTCGTCTCCCGCTCCCCTCCACCTCCAAACGCCAACTTCAAGGGACCAATTGGCGTGAAGTTCTTTATTCTAACCTCCTTGGGGTGACTAGTGCATCTTGAGCGATGCTTCTCTGTCTGAGAAACCTATAAAGAAGGTCACGACTGCATGTAGATCCCCCTTCTTCAACACTGACGCTATCTGATACCTTTCATTCCGAACCCATACGGACCAGGGGATCGTTTGTGACTCTTATATCAGCTATATTTCCTGTAAGAATCGTTGCATATTCATTGAAAGGCAAGTTAAACGTTTACTCTGTTATACGACAGAAGTGCACTGACTTCCATCCTTCCTCCCACTACCAGACCTTTCTGTTCTTCAAGAGAGACCATCCCAACACTATCAACACATCCGTCACTCCTCTTATCTTCCTTCAAACAGCACTATAAACACCTCTCTTACTGGTAATACCAAACTCTTCCGTTCTACCTTTCCATCTATATAATTTCAAGACAACGGCAATAGTCCTTCCATTCCACATTTATTTCTCACTCACTCTATGAACCTTCCTAGACATACGTATACATCCTTTCGTAAGAAGGTTCAGAAAACACTGCTCGCTTTGGGGACGAGCTAAACACATGGTCTGGATGGTACGCCACCTAGCCTCGTAAAGATTATATCTTCGAGCTCACGGAAGTCTTACAAAGTCATGTTTCCTCTGAGCCACAGGACCAGCTGTTTCCCTTCGAATTGGAAACATCCTCTGCTTCATCCCATTCACGAGAAGGGAGACTTGCCTGTCCCCTCTCCTATAGATATAACCTCTTCTATTTGAAGTTTATTAGATCCCTTACTCAAACACACTCTCTCAAACACCTTCACTCTCATAGCTTGCCTTATCACTGATATGGTCTTGTAGCGTGGGGTCTGTTTGATGATATTCACGCTTACTTGGTTTCTATCTGGCCTTCCCCTCACAAACACCTTCGAAACTACTATAACCCTTTGATTTCCCTCCTTTGCTATGTAAGCTCACCTCTAGTTATCTCTTCAACGAGACTATATTGCTGTAATTAGCTCTTGGATCGACTTGTCCTTCATAACTCCCAAAGGTTACCTCCTGCCTCCACTCCTATTTCTCATCATCACTGATCCCCTTTCGAGCAGTGATCCTCGCCACTCCAGTACCAGTGACTCAACACACCACTCCTCCGTATCCCGTGAATGCCAGCTTTCCACAGTGACTCTCTCGATCTCTCCTACACATCCAACTACTGCCATTTCAACTTGGGTAAACGCTTGACAGCGAAGCAGACATAGGCAGTCAAATGACTTGCTTCAAAAACTTACCATTTTTCATTCTATCAATTTTCTACAAAATCCTCTCGACTTTGTGTTCATAATTAGTACATGACCCGAGGCTAAACTTGCCCTAATCTAGGTCACCTCAAGTGAAGGGAAAAAGTAAAATAAAAAGATAGAAATCAATCATAGCTCAGCAGGTGTTTGTAGACCCTTAAAAGTGGAGAGGTTATAGGAAGAGGTGAAGACGAAAGTGAGAAGGAAACTCCCATACTTGATCTGTTCGAAGGAAGGAGGCATTATAACGGTCAATCCTCGAGTGGCTGGTCTCAACACAATAACTAAGGGAAACAGCAGACAAACATTGAAGACTCTGTTGTCCCAATTTGCCAGCTCGTTCAGGTCCTTTCTGGACACTCCATATAAATGAGGTAGCGACCGACTCTTTAGAAAGAAAAAAAAAAAAGAGGGGGAAAAGGTTAGCGTTCCTGACCAAGACGGACTCACCGGCCGCACAGGTTCGAATCCTGGTCGATATATATATATATATATATATATATATATATATATATATATATATATATATATATATATATATATATATATATATATATATATATCTTCTTAAATGTACATGTATAGAGAATAAGCCAAGCTTTATAGAAGGCTTATCGTTTTCTATCTAGAGCACTGTTCTCATACATCGGGGTGTGGGGGGAAGTGGAGCTGAGGGGGTGAGGGAGTGAGGGAGTGAGGGAGGGAGTGAGGGAGTGAAGGAGGGAGGGAGAGTCCCGTCTCCCATCGTCCTCGAAGGAGATTTGTTTGAAGCAAAAAAAGAACAATTAGCGTGTGTCAACACCCACCCACCCTGTTGTTACTGCTGGTGAGTACAGATAAACACTACCTGATCCTGTCCTCACCATCACAAGATACACCTCACCCTCCACCTCACCCTCCACCTCACCCTCCAACCCAACCCTTCTACCACTCTCCCACCTCCCCCACTGATCTCACCTGCCCCTCCCTCGAACCAGATCACCCACCACCCCCATCTTCTTCTCCTCCCCCACACTCACCCACGTCTCCCTCCATCACCCTCGGGGGGAAGGGGTTGGTGATGGGGGAGGTATAGGAGCTGGTGTTTTTTTGGGGGTTTTTTTTTTGGGTGTAGTCTGCCAGGAACTGAGTGGCCGCTGCTCATAAGAGCAAGGACGCTGGCTTTCTTGAATAAAGAAATCTTAGTCGTATCCTCTCTCTCTCTCTCTCTCTCTCTCTCTCTCTCTCTCTCTCTCTCTCTCTCTCTCTCTCTCTCTCTCTCTCTCTCACACACACACCATTCGCCCTTCTAAAAGCGTCGCAGCGTCACACGCCGCTTTCTTTATTTCCACAGTCATCAACCGCGAGTCCATATTCTCCTTCTCTTGATCGGTCTACCATCACTGAAGCCTTCACCATCTACAGCTGGGGTGAGGGGAGGGGAGGGGAGCCTGACGTGGTGGTGGGGAGGGGAGGGGAGCCTGACGTGATGGTGGGGAGGGGGGCCTGACGTGGTGGTGGGGAGGGGAGCCTGACGTGATGATGGTGCTACCACCATCACCAACCGCATCCTAACATACACACACACACGAGTGACCAGGGGGTGTCAGCACGACTGGTAGATGTGGCGTCTATTTCTTCCCTTCCACAACCAGGTTTTGGAACCCTCGAGGTCTTGCTATACCAGGGTTTACCTCAACCTCATCTACCGGTCTTCCATCATGATGTAAGTCTATCGTTGCTTGGAGAGATGGGGGATAGGTCTATCATTATTTGGAAAGGGGGATGAGTCTATCATTATTTGGAGAAGGGGATGGGTCTATCAATACTTGGAGATGGGAATGGGTCTATCATTATTTGGAGAAAGGGATGGGTCTATCATTATTTGGAGAAGGGGATGGGTCTATTATTGCTTGGAGAGAGGGGGATGGGTCTATCATTATTTGGAGAAGGGGATGGGTCTATCATTACTTGGAGAAAGGGATGGGTCTATCATTACTTGGAGAAAGGGATGGGTCTATCATTATTTGGAGAAGGGGATGGGTCTATCATTGCTTGGAGAGGGGGATGGGTCTATCGTTACTTGGAGAGAGGGGGATGAGTCTATCACTATTTGGAGATGGGGATGGGTCTATCGTTACTTGGAGAGGGGGATGAGTCTATCATTATTTGGAGAAGGGGATGGGTCTATCATTGCTTGGAGAGGGGGATGGGTCTATCGTTACTTGGAGAGGGGGATGAGTCTATCATTATTTGGAGAAAGGGATGGGTCTATCGTTACTTGGAGAGGGGGATGAGTCTATCATTATTTAGAGAAGGGGATGGGTCTATCATTGCTTGGAGAGGGGGATGGGTCTATCATTATTTGGAGAAGGGGATGGGTCTATCATTGCTTGGAGAGGGGGATGAGTCTCATTACTTAGACAGGGGGCGGTTTTATCATAACTTGAAGAGAGGGGTGGGTCTACATAACTTGAAGAGAGGGGTGGATCTATCACTACTTGAAGAGAGGGGTGGGTCTATCACTACTTCGAGAGAGGAAAAGTCTATTACAATTTGGAGAGGGGATGACTTTATCATAACTTGGAGAGGGGGATATGTTATCAAATTTGGAGAGGGGGATGAATTTATCATAACTTGGAGAGGGGGACACGAGTCTATCATAACAGTGGTGGTAACAATGTTCGAAACAGCTTTGATGGCAAGAGTGATGGCAACAGTGATGGCAGGTTTGATGACAACAGTGATGGCAGCAGTGATGGCAAAAATGATGGTAGCTTTGATGGGAACAGTGATGGCAACAGTGATGGCAGGAGTGATGGCAAAAGTGATGGCAGCTTTGATGACAGCTTTGATGACAACAGTGATGGCAGGTTTGATGGCAACAGTGATGGCAGCAGTGATGGCAAAAGTGATTGCAGCTTTGATGGCAATAGTGATGACAACAGCAGTAGTCTTCATGAGCGATGGAAGGGGTATTGGTGGTAGGGTGTTAGTTGTGTTGGTAATGGGGGTGGCAATGATTAAAGTGGTGGCCGGGGTGATAGTGGTGGGAAAGGTTGGAGGTTGTGGTGGCAGGGTTGGTGGTGATGGCAGGGTTGGTGGTGATGACAGAGTTAGTGTTGATGGCAGGTTTGGTGATGATGGCAGGGTTGGTGGTGATGGCAGAGTTGGTGCTGATGGCAGGGTTGGTGGTGATGGCAGGGTTGGTGGTGATGGCAGGGTTGGTGGTGATGGCAGGGTTGGTGGTGATGGCAGAGTTGGTGGTGATGGCAGGGTTGGTGGTGATGGCAGGGTTGGTGGTGATGGCAGGGTTGGTGGTGATGGCAGGGTTGGTGGTGATGGCAGGTGGTGGTGATGCAGGTTGGTGGGATGGCAGGGTTGGTGGTGTGGCAGGTTGGTGGTGATGGCAGGGTTGGTGGTGATAGGCAGGGTTGGTGGTGATGGCAGGGTTGGTGGTGATGGCAGGTTGGTGGTGATGGCAGGGTGGTGGTGATGGCAGGGTTGGTGGTGATGGCAGGGTTGGTGGTGATGGCAGGGTGGTGGTGATGGCAGGGTTGGGTGATGCAAGGTTGGTGGTGATGGCAGGGTTGGTGGTGATGGCAGGTGTTGGTGGTGTGGCAGGGTTGGTGGTGATGGCAGGGTTGGTGGTGATGGCAGGGTTGGTGGTGATGGCAGGGTGGTGGTGATGGCAGGGTTGGTGGTGATGGCAGGGTTGGTGGTGATGGCAGGTTGGTGGTGATGGCAGAGTTGGTGGTGATGGCAGGATTGGTGGTGATGGCAGGGTTTGGGTGATGGCAGGGTTGGTGGTGATGGCAGGGTTGGTGGTGATGGCAGGGTTTGGTGGTGATGGCAGGTTGGTGGTGATGGCAGAGTTGGTGGTGATGGGCAGGGTTGGTGGTGATGGCAGGGTTGGGTGGTGATGGCAGGGTTGGTGTGATGGCAGGGGTGCTGTGTGATAGGCAGGTTTGGTGGGATGGCAGGGTTGTGTGATGGCAGGTTGGTGGTGATGGCAGGGTTGGTGGTGATGGCAGAGGTTGGTGTGATGGCAGGGTTGGTGGTGATGGCAGAGTTGGTGGTGATTGCAGGGTTGGTGGTGATGGCTGGTTGGTGGGTGATGGCATGGGTTGGTGGGTGAAGCAGAGTTGGTGGTGATGGCAGGGTTTGGTGTGGATGGCAGGGTTGGTGGTGATGGCAGGGTTGGTGGTGATGGCAGGTTGGGTGGTGATGGCAGGTTGGTGGTGATGGCAGAGTGTGGTGGTTGATGGCAGAGTTGGTGGTGATGGCAGTGTTGGTGTGATGGCAGGTTTGGTGGTGATGGCAAGGTTGGTGGTGATGGCAGGGTTGGTGGTGATGGCAGGTTTGGTGGTGATGGCAGGGTTGGTGGTGATGGCAGGGTTGGTGGTGATGGCAGGGTTGGTGGTGATGGCAGGTTGGTGGTGATGGCAGGGTTGGTGGTGATGGCAGGGTGGTGGTGATGGCAGGTTGGTGGTGATGGCAGGGTTGGTGGTGATGGCAGGGTTGGTGGTGATGGCAGGGTTGGTGGTGATGGCAGAGTTGGTGGTGATGGCAGGGTTGGTGGTGATGGCAGGGTTGGTGGTGATGGCAGGGTTGGTGGTGATGGCAAGGTTGGTGGTGATGGCAGGGTTGGTGGTGATGCAGGGTTGGTGGTGATGGCAGGTTTGTGGTGATGGCAGGGTTGGTGGTGATGGCAGGGTTGGTGGTGATGGCAGGGTTGGTGGTGATGGCAGGTTGGTGGTGATGGCAGGGTTGGTGGTGATGCAGGGTTGGTGGTGATGGCAGGTTGGTGGTGATGGCAGGGTTGGTGATGATGGCAGGTTGGTGGTGATGGCAGAGTTGGTGGTGATGGCAGGGTTGGTGGTGATGGCAGGTTGGTGGTGATGGCAGGGTTGGTGGTGATGGCAGAGTTGGTGGTGATGGCAGGGTTGGTGGTGATGGCAGGGTTGGTGGTGATGGCAGGTTGGTGGTGATGGCAGGGTTGGTGGTGATGGCAGGGTTGGTGGTGATGGCAGGGTTGGTGGTGATGGCAGGGTTGGTGGTGATGGCAGGGTTGGTGGTGATGGCAGGGTTGGTGGTGATGGCAGGGTTGGTGGTGATGGCAGGGTTGGTGGTGATGGCAGGGTTGGTGGTGATGGCAGGGTTGGTGGTGATGGCAGGTTGGTGGTGATGGCAGGGTTGGTGGTGATGGCAGGGTTGGTGGTGATGGCAGGGTTGGTGGTGATGGCAGGGTTGGTGGTGATGGCAGGGTTGGTGGTGATGGAGGCTTGGTGGTGATGGCAGGGTTGGTGGTGATGGCAGGGTTGGTGGTGATGGCAGAGGTTGGTGGTGATGGCAGGGTTGGTGGTGATGGCAGGGTTGGTGGTGATGGCAGGGTTGGTGGTGATGGCAGGGTTGGTGGTGATGGCAGGGTTGGTGGTGATGGCAGGGTTGGTGGTGATGGCAGGGTTGGTGGTGATGGCAGGGTTGGTGGTGATGGCAGGGTTGGTGGTGATGGCAGGGTTGGTGGTGATGGCAGGGTTGGTGGTGATGGCAGGGTTGGTGGTGATGGCAGGATTGGTGGTGATGGCAGGGTTGGTGGTGGTGGCAGGGTTGGTGGTGATGGCAGGGTTGGTGGTGGTGGCAGGGTTGGTGGTGATGGCAGGGTTGGTGGTGATGACAGAGTTGGTGGTGATGGCAGGGTTGGTGGTGATGACAGGAGTGGTGGCGGTGGCACTGATGGTGGTAGCGGTTGCAGAGTTGTTGGTGATGGTTGTAGGGGTGATGATGGTGGTAACAGTGGTGGCAGAGGTGGTGTTGGTGGCAGCGGTAGTGATGTAAAGGTGGTCACTAGAGTGGTGGTGGTGGCAGCAGCGACTCCAGGGGTGGTAGTTGTGGTAGCAATCGTGGTAGAGGTAACGGTGGTGGCAGGAGTAGTGGTGTTGGCAGCAATGGTGACAGGGTTAGTGGTGGTGCGAGGGGTGGTGTTGGTGGTAGGGATGGTGGAGGTGGCAGTGATGGTGGTGATGGCAGGGGTGGTGGTGGTGGCAGTGATGGCGGTGATGGTTGTGGTGGTAGTAGTGGTGGCAGGGGTGGTGGTGGTACTGGTATCAGTGGTGGTGGCAGTGGTATTGGTGGTGGTGGTGGCAATATTGGTGGTGTTGGCAGGGGTGGTGATGGTGGCGATGGCTGGGGTGGTGGTGGCGGCGGGGATGTTGTGGTGACATTGGTATCGGTGGTGGTGGTTGGTGGTGGCAGCAGTGGTGGTGGTAGCAGTAGTGGTGGTGATGATTGTGGCAGTAGTGGTGGTGGCGGTGGCAATAGTGGTGGTGGTATTAGTGTTGGTGGTGGTGGTGGTGGTGGCAGTGGTGGTGGTGGCAGTGGTGGTGGTGGTGTTGGTGGTAGTGGTGGCAATGGTGGTGGCAGTAGTGGTGGCAGTGTTGGCAGTAGCGGTGGCTGGGGTGGTGGTGGTGGTGTTGGCAGTAGTGGTGGCTGGGGTGGTGTTGGTGTTGGCAGTAGTGTTGGCAGGGGTGGTGGCAGTAGTGGTGGCAGAGATGGTAGTGGTGGTGTTGGCAGTAGTGGTGGCTAGGGTGGTGGTGGTGGTGTTGGCAGTAGTGGTGGCTGGGGTGGTGGTGGTGTTGGCAGTAGTGGTTGTAGTGGTAGTACTGGTAGCAGGGGTGGTGGTGGTGGCAGTAGTGGTGGCAGGGGTGGTGGTAATGGTAGTACTGGTGGCAGGGGTGGTGGTGGTGGCAGTAGTGATTGTGGTAATGGTGGTGCTGCTGGTGTTGGCAGTAGTGGTAGCAATAGTGGTGATGGTGTCCGCTTTAGTGATGGTGGTGTTGGCAGTCGTGGTGGCAGTAGTGGTGATGGTGTCGGCTTCAGTGGTGTTGCTGTTGGCAGTAGTGGTGGTGGTGGTGACAGTAGTGGTGGTGGTGGCAGTAGTGGTGGTGGTGGTGTTGGCAGTAGTGGTGGTGGTGTTGGCAGTAGTGGTGGTGGTGGCAGTAGTGGTGGTGGTGGTGGTGTCAGTAGTGGTGGTGGTGGTGTTGGCAGTAGTACTGGTGGTGTTGGCAGTAGTGGTGGTGGTAGTGGCAGTAGTGATGGCAGTGGTGGTGGCAGTCGTGGTGGCAGGGGTGGTGGTGTTGGTGGTGGTGGTGTTGGCATTAGTGGTGGTGGCAGGGGTGGTGGTGGTGGTGGTGGCAGTCGTGGTGGCAGGGGTGGTGATGGTGGTGGTGGTGGTGTTGGCATTAGTGGTGGTGGCAGGGGTGGTGGTGGTGGTGGTGGCAGGCTGCCGGGCTCGGCTGCGCCACAAAAGGTGATTGGCAGCGGGACGGCACCATTGTGAGCCTCACAATGGCTGCGAGCTGGCGGCCAGGCCAACCCCACAACCCCAGCTACAACCCCTGCCCCACCCCAACCCCAGCTACAACCCCTGCCCCACCCCAACCCCAGCTACAACCCCTGCCCCACCCCAACCCCAGCTACAACCCCTGCCGCACCCCAACCCCTGATACAGCCCCAGCCCCACCCTAACCCCTGATACAACCCCAGCTACAACCCCTGCCCCACCCCAACCCCAGCTACAACCCCTGCCCCACCCCAACCCCTGATACAACCCCAGCCCTACCCCCAACCCCTGATACAACACCTGCCCCACCCCAACCCCAGCTACAACCCCTGCTCCACCCCAACCCCAGCTACAACCCCTGCCCCACCCCAACCCCAGCTACAACCCCTGCCCCACCTCAACCCCTGATACAACCCCAGCCCCACCCCAACCCATGCTACAACCCCATCCCACCAAACCCCTCCTACATCCCCTCCCTAACTACAACCCTTACTAACAACCCTGCCCATAACCCAGCCCTACAACCTACAACACTGCTCCACTACCTTAACCCACCACAACCATTACTACAACCCTGCCCATAACCCAGCCCTACAACCTACAACACTGCTCCACTACCTTAACCCACCACAACCCTTACTACAACCTCGACCCGTTAACAATCATTACTATAACTGCGCCTACTAGCCCCTCCTACAACCCTACCCTCATATCCCTGCTACAACTAGATCCACATCCCTGAACACAACCCTTGCTACAACCCTACACATAACCCTCTTCGACCCCATATTCTGCTACAAACCTTCTCACAACACTCGACTACAACCTCACCCAAGAATCTCCTATTACAACCCAATCTACAGCCTACATACTACAACCCTACCTGCAGCCATCCTTCTACAAGCTCGTCCACAACTCCCGCACCGCAACATAAATCTCACCTCGAGTTACAACCTCGTCTACAGCCCTGCACAACAACTCTGCTCGAAGTGTCCTCTGCTACAACATATCCACAACTTCTAACAACAGCCCAACCAACAGACTTCCATGACAGAACAACACTAACAACCTTATCGTACAACCCAATCCATGATCATCCGAGCACAACCAAAATGATCCTGCTACAACCTCCAGAACCACCCATTACAACCTCCCCATCACACCTCCTTGTTAGATACATTCTCCCATAAACCATTGCCACAACTCTAATCACTACAACCTAACCACAACACCTGTTGTGACCTGGCTCACAAACCACCCTCACACAACCTAGCCTATACCAAGCTCTCGTATCATCTACTACAACCCTCCCTCCTCTCCCCACCATTCTCCAACTGCAACAAGTCCACAATCACCTTCACAACCATTATCATCACCTTCACAACCATTATCATCACCTTCACAACCATTATCATCACCTTCACAACCATTATCATCACCTTCACAACCATTATCATCACCTTCACAACCATTATCATCACCTTCACAACCATCATCATCACCTTCACAACCCTTATCATCACCTTCACAACCTATCATCACCTTCACAACCCTTATCATCACCTTCACAACCATCATCATCACCTTCACAACCCTTATCATCACCTTCACAACCATTATCATCACCTTCACAACCATCATCATCACCTTCACAACCATCATCATCACCTTCACAACCATTATCATCACCTTCACAACCATTATCATCACCTTCACAACCATTATCATCACCTTCACAACCATTATCATCACCTTCACAACCATTATCATCACCTTCACAACCATTATCATCACCTTCACATCTATCTAATCTATCTATCTGTCAATCTATCTAATCTATCTATCTGTCAATCTATCTAATCTATCTATCTGTCAATCTATCTAATCTATCTATCTGTCAATCTATCTAATCTATCTATCTGTCAATCTATCTAATCTATCTATCTGTCAATCTATCTAATCTATCTATCTGTCAATCTATCTAATCTATCTATCTGTCAATCTATCTAATCTATCTATCTGTCAATCTATCTAATCTATCTATCTGTCAATCTATCTAATCTATCTATCTGTCAATCTATCTAATCTATCTATCTGTCAATCTATCTAATCTATCTATCTGTCAATCTATCTAATCTATCTATCTGTCAATCTATCTAATCTATCTATCTGTCAATCTATCTAATCTATCTATCTGTCAATCTATCTAATCTATCTATCTGTCAATCTATCTAATCTATCTATCTGTCAATCTATCTAATCTATCTATCTGTCAATCTATCTAATCTATCTATCTGTCAATCTATCTAATCTATCTATCTGTCAATCTATCTAATCTATCTATCTGTCAATCTATCTAATCTATCTATCTGTCAATCTATCTAATCTATCTATCTGTCAATCTATCTAATCTATCTATCTGTCAATCTATCTAATCTATCTATCTGTCAATCTATCTAATCTATCTATCTGTCAATCTATCTAATCTATCTATCTGTCAATCTATCTAATCTATCTATCTGTCAATCTATCTAATCTATCTATCTGTCAATCTATCTAATCTATCTATCTGTCAATCTATCTAATCTATCTATCTGTCAATCTATCTAATCTATCTATCTGTCAATCTATCTAATCTATCTATCTGTCAATCTATCTAATCTATCTATCTGTCAATCTATCTAATCTATCTATCTGTCAATCTATCTAATCTATCTATCTGTCAATCTATCTAATCTATCTATCTGTCAATCTATCTAATCTATCTATCTGTCAATCTATCTAATCTATCTATCTGTCAATCTATCTAATCTATCTATCTGTCAATCTATCTAATCTATCTATCTGTCAATCTATCTAATCTATCTATCTGTCAATCTATCTAATCTATCTATCTGTCAATCTATCTAATCTATCTATCTTTTATCTATCTGTGTCTATCTATCTATCTATCTATCTATCTATCTATCTATCTATCTATCTATCTATCTATCTATCTATCTATCTTCAATCTATCTATCTGTCAATCTATCTAATCTATCTATCTGTCAATCTATCTAATCTATCTATCTGTCAATCTATCTAATCTATCTATCTGTCAATCTATCTAATCTATCTATCTGTCAATCTATCTAATCTATCTATCTGTCAATCTATCTAATCTATCTATCTGTCAATCTATCTAATCTATCTATCTGTCAATCTATCTAATCTATCTATCTGTCAATCTATCTAATCTATCTATCTGTCAATCTATCTAATCTATCTATCTGTCAATCTATCTAATCTATCTATCTGTCAATCTATCTAATCTATCTATCTGTCAATCTATCTAATCTATCTATCTGTCAATCTATCTAATCTATCTATCTGTCAATCTATCTAATCTATCTATCTGTCAATCTATCTAATCTATCTATCTGTCAATCTATCTAATCTATCTATCTGTCAATCTATCTAATCTATCTATCTGTCAATCTATCTAATCTATCTATCTGTCAATCTATCTAATCTATCTATCTGTCAATCTATCTAATCTATCTATCTGTCAATCTATCTAATCTATCTATCTGTCAATCTATCTAATCTATCTATCTGTCAATCTATCTAATCTATCTATCTGTCAATCTATCTAATCTATCTATCTGTCAATCTATCTAATCTATCTATCTGTCAATCTATCTAATCTATCTATCTGTCAATCTATCTAATCTATCTATCTGTCAATCTATCTAATCTATCTATCTGTCAATCTATCTAATCTATCTATCTGTCAATCTATCTAATCTATCTATCTGTCAATCTATCTAATCTATCTATCTGTCAATCTATCTAATCTATCTATCTGTCAATCTATCTAATCTATCTATCTGTCAATCTATCTAATCTATCTATCTGTCAATCTATCTAATCTATCTATCTGTCAATCTATCTAATCTATCTATCTGTCAATCTATCTAATCTATCTATCTGTCAATCTATCTAATCTATCTATCTGTCAATCTATCTAATCTATCTATCTGTCAATCTATCTAATCTATCTATCTGTCAATCTATCTAATCTATCTATCTGTCAATCTATCTAATCTATCTTTTATCTATCTGTGTCTATCTATCTATCTTCAATCTATCTATCTGTCAATCTATCTAATCTATCTATCTGTCAATCTATCTAATCTATCTATCTGTCAATCTATCTAATCTATCTTTTATCTATCTGTGTCTATCTATCTATCTTCAATCTATCTATCTGTCAATCTATCTAATCTATCTATCTGTCAATCTATCTAATCTATCTATCTGTCAATCTATCTAATCTATCTATCTGTCAATCTATCTAATCTATCTATCTGTCAATCTATCTAATCTATCTTTTATCTATCTGTGTCTATCTATCTATCTATCTTCAATCTATCTATCTGTCAATCTATCTAATCTATCTATCTGTCAATCTATCTAATCTATCTATCTGTCAATCTATCTAATCTATCTATCTGTCAATCTATCTAATCTATCTATCTGTCAATCTATCTAATCTATCTTTTATCTATCTGTGTCTATCTATCTATCTTCAATCTATCTATCTGTCTATCTATCTTTTATCTATCTGTGTCTATCTATCTATCTTCAATCTATCTATCTGTCAATCTATCTAATCTATCTATCTGTCAATCTATCTAATCTATCTATCTGTCAATCTATCTAATCTATCTATCTGTCAATCTATCTAATCTATCTATCTGTCAATCTATCTAATCTATCTATCTGTCAATCTATCTAATCTATCTATCTGTCAATCTATCTAATCTATCTATCTGTCAATCTATCTAATCTATCTATCTGTCAATCTATCTAATCTATCTTTTATCTATCTGTGTCTATCTATCTATCTATCTTCAATCTATCTATCTGTCAATCTATCTAATCTATCTATCTGTCAATCTATCTAATCTATCTATCTGTCAATCTATCTAATCTATCTATCTGTCAATCTATCTAATCTATCTATCTGTCAATCTATCTAATCTATCTATCTGTCAATCTATCTAATCTATCTATCTGTCTATCTATCTTTTATCTATCTGTGTCTATCTATTCATCTATCTATTTTCAATCTATCTATCTGTCAGTCTATCTAATCTATCTTTTATCTATCTGTGTCTATCTATCTATCTATCTATCTATCTTCAATCTATCTATCTGTCAACCTATCTAATCTATCTATCTTTTATCTATCTGTTTCTATCTATCTATCTATCTATCTTCAATCTATCTATCTGTCTATCTATCTTTTATCTACCTGTGTCTATCTATCTATCAATCTTCGATCTATCTATCTGTTCATCTTCTATCTATCTATCTTTCCGTTCATCTATCTGATTGTCCATAACTACCCCCCACCCCCCCCCGAGGAAGAACAAACTGAATAACAAATAACACACCCTCCCCCCCCCACCCATCCACCCACCCAGCCATCCACTTGAGGGCTGGGAAGGGGGAAGGGGGGCTGGGAAAGGGGGGCTGGGGCTGGGAAAGGGGGACTGGCTGGGGAAGAAAGGGGGGCTGGGGAGAGGGGCGTTTTCTCTGATCATAGCATCGTATCGTTGTCTGAACGTTAGATTTAACCCCCCCCCCCCCTGCCTCCAGCTGAGAAAGAGAGAGAGAGAGAGAGAGAGAGAGAGAGAGAGAGAGAGAGAGAGAGAGAGAGAGAGAGAGAGAGAGAGAGAGAGAGAGATTTAAAACCCCATAATCCCCCCCCTTCCTTCCCCGGTAACCACCAGTAAACACCTGGTTGTTTACCTTTGCATATATATATTTTCCCCCAACACAGAAAAAAAAAAGACGTTCAATCCCCAGCGTTGGACCACGACCCCCTCCCTCCATCATCATCCCCCCACCCCTCTCTCCATCCACCCCAGCCCCCCCTCCACCCCCCAGCCTTGAAACACACACACACACACACACACACACACACACACACACACACACACACACACACACACACACACACACAGATCGAAGACATACATTATATAAAAAAGATAAATACTTTTCAGGTTGTATGAACCACAGTAACTTCAATATACCCCCTTCCCCTCCCCCTCCCCTCCCTTCCCCTCCCCCTCCCACCCACCCACCACAGGACTTCAATGCTCCCCCCTCCCCCCCTGCCCCCCCCACCCTCAGTCTCTCCCTCTATTGTCTATTACACCAATCAACACATGCCACACTGAGGGCCATTTACTGGCCTTGTTCTATTATATTCCCTCAATATGATCTTGAAAAAGCCGCTTAGCATGCCTAATGACCAGCTCCACCATGTCTGTCCGCTCCACACACCGCCACCATCACATCTACACCACCACCACCACCAGGAAGAACCACTTATTTTTTTTTTCTTTTTTCCACGTGGATCCCTAAGTCTTCAATAATGGGTAGTTTTACGACTGCAATCCAACTGTTTGGGGATGGAGAATAAGAGGGATGGATGGATGGGTAGATAGGTGGGTGGAGGATAATATAGATGGATGGATGGGTAGATAGGTAGGTGGAGGATAAGAGGGATGGATGGATGGGTAGATAGGTGGGTGGAGGATAAGAGGGATGGATGGATGGGTAGATAGGTGGGTGGAGGATAAGAGGGATGGATGGATGGGTAGATAGGTGGGTGGAGGATAAGAGGGATGGATGGATGGGTAGATAGGTAGGTGGAGGATAAGAGGGATGGATGGATGGGTAGATAGGTGGGTGGAGGATAAGAGGGATGGATGGATGGGTAGATAGGTGGGTGGAGGATAAGAGGGATGGATGGATGGGTAGATAGGTGGGTGGAGGATAAGAGGGATGGATGGATGGGTAGATAGGTGGGTGGAGGATAAGAGGGATGGATGGATGGGTAGATAGGTGGGTGGAGGATAAGAGGGATGGATGGATGGGTAGATAGGTGGGTGGAGGATAAGAGGGATGGACGGGTGGTTAGGTAAATATGTGAATGGATAGACAGATAGATAAAAAGATGGGCAGGTAGGAAGGTTAGACAGACAGACATAGAGATAGGCGGATAGATAGATGGTAGGTAGGTAGGTAGATAGAAAGAGAGATAGATACTCAGATAGTAGATAGATACATACATAGATAGATAAATAGAGAGAGAGAGAGAGAGAGAGAGAGAGAGAGAGAGAGAGAGAGAGAGAGAGAGAGAGAGAGAGAGAGAGAGAGAGAGAGAGAGAGAGAGAGAGAGAGACGGACGGGCAGTCAGTCAAAACAAACAGACAGAGGAATTTCCCCTTAATCAGAATTCTATGGATCCCATGTTTCTAAGAATTACAGATACCTACCTTCATATTCTCCAAACGTGGTTTAGATAATAACCTTTGTTGTTGTTTTGTTTGGACTGGTCAATCCTCATCATGTCTTACCCAACCCATTACTATCACGGGTCTGTCTATAAACTGTAGAGTAATGACTGAACCTTAGCATGGTCACTCCATGTCATGGATCTACTTACTTCGTCTTTACGATATCGTCCTTGTATATTTCTAAGATATTTCTCTTTTTTCTCCATTTTCTGTAAGTTTCGTACGTGTTCTCTGTAATATATATATATATATATATATATATATATATATATATATATATATATATATATATATATATATATATATATATATATATATATTATCCCTGGGGATAGGGGATTAAGAATACTTCCCACGTATTCCCTGCGTGTCGTAGAAGGCGACTAAAAGGGGAGGGAGCGGGGGGCTGGAAATCCTCCCCTCTCGTTTTCTTTTTTTAATTTTCCAAAAGAAGGAACAGAGAAGGGGGCAAGGTAAGGATATTCCAAAAAAGGCCCAGTCCTCTGTTCTTAACGCTACCTCGCTAACGCGGGAAATGGCGAATAGTTTAAAAGAAAAGAAAAGAAAAAAAAATTATATACATATATATATATATATATATATATATATATATATATATATATATATATATATATATATATACATACATACATATATATATATATATATATATATATATATATATATATATATATATATATATATATATATATATATATATATATATATATATATTGTTCCCCACTCCATTTTCTAACTCTCACTTCTTATTTACCTAAGACGCCTCGTGAGAGATCTCATTTTCCTTTCCCTACTCATCTTCGCATTCTCATCTCTCTCTCTCTCTCTCTCTCTCTCTCTCTCTCTCTCTCTCTCTCTCTCTCTCTCTGAGGCAGAGTTAGCGACGGCTCTGCAGTGAGCCAGCACTTCACTGGCTGTCGAGCTTCACTCCTGTGGCCCAGATGGCTGTCATTGCTTCCTCCCTCACCCACATATGTGTGTGGGGGGGGGGGGGGGAGGGGCTGTTGCCGGCTCTCTGTCTACAAACACACACACACACACACACACACACACACACACACACCACCTCACACATGACACATGACACGTACCCACGCACGACACCATGACACATACCCACACATGACACATGACATGTACCTCACACATGACATCATGACACGTACCTCACACATGACATCATGACACGTACCCACACATGACACATGACACCTACCCACACATGACACATGAGAACACGTACCTCACACATGACACATGAGAACACGTACCTCACACATGACACATGAGAACACATACCTCACACATGACACATGAGAACATGTACCTCACACATGCCACATGAGAACACGTACCTCACACATGACACATGAGAACACGTACCTCACACATGCCACATGAGAACACGTACCTCACACATGCCACATGAGAACACGTACCTCACACATGACACATGAGAACACGTACCTCACACATGCCACATGAGAACACGTACCTCACACATGGCACATGAGAACACGTACCTCACACATGACACTTGAGAACACGTAACTCACACATGCCACATGAGAACACGTACCTCACACATGCCACATGAGAACACATACCTCACACATGACACATGAGAACACGTACCTCACACATGCCACATGAGAACACGTACCTCACACATGACACATGAGAACACATACCTCACACATGACACATGAGAACACGTACCTCACACATGCCACATGAGAACACGTACCTCACACATGACACATGAGAACACGTACCTCACACATGACACATGAGAACACGTACCTCACACATGCCACATGAGAACACGTACCTCACACATGACACATGAGAACACATACCTCACACATGACACATGAGAACACGTACCTCACACATGACACATGAGAACACGTACCTCACACAAGACACATGAGAACACGTACCTCACACATGCCACATGAGAACACGTACCTCACACATGCCACATGAGAACACGTACCTCACACATGCCACATGAGAACACGTACCTCACACATGCCACATGAGAACACGTACCTCACACATGCCACATGAGAACACATACCTCACACATGGCACATGAGAACACGTACCTCACACACGAACGTTCTTAGTATCTACACTTGCCTACGTAAGTACTCGTAAGTGAGTAAGTAGATAGGAAGTACATGAATAAAAACTAACAATAGATGAGGATCTGCCGTACCTTAACCTCATGTTTGTGAGTGAGAATGAGGTAAGACTAGACCTCATAAAACATGTGCCCTGGGCGCGGGTTTCATGAGTGTGGGTAGGATATGGACAGAGGTGTAAGGGAAGGAATTTAAATAGGTAGATATACACTTACCCATCTGTCTACCTATGGCGAAATTTTGTGATCAACTAAGCTTGCTACAGAACGTAGCGCTCACCGCTATATTGTGTATTGTACATTGTTGAGTTCTGTGGAGTTCTTTGAATGCCAGGTTCTAAGTTCTGTGGAGTTCTTTAAAAGTGTGAGGTGCTGAGTTCTGTGGAGTTCTAATACATTGTTTGGGGACAATGATGAATAACATGACCGATGAACATCTCAGATTGATTTCAGATGAGCTGTGAGGAATAGAACAATACAAACAAACAAACATTTCACTGGTCAACAGAAGTGAACTTTCTTTTTCCCCTCATCAAGGATGTGGGGTAACTGTTCCAGACCTGCGTCGTGTGCCCGCTTCTGCACAGCACATCTCATTTTCTTTCTAAGGATACATACATGTCCAGTTCGACCTGCAGCTACATGATGGATGGGAGAAGGTCAAATGATAAGATTTGTACCAGTTCAAACTTCTGAGTCCAAGAAACTCAGTATTCCTAAGGTAGAAGTTACACAAAGAAGAACACTATCAAGAAGGACAAGTTTGGCTTTTAACCTTCTACGTCGATCTTCACAAACTGGAAGCGACCAGCTTTGGCCTTCGTATGATGCTTTGATTTGGGTTCGTCCTCCATTCCAGGCACCCTGGCTTGCTGGTATCGAAGCTCCATCGCGTCATGTCCTGCTGGAAGCGCTCTCCTCCTCCTCCTCCTCCTTCGTCAGACGCTGCAGCAAGGTCCTCCCCACAAACGTCTAGTATGAGTAGAGGAAACACACCTTGAGGTACATCCTGTACATCCTATAGCAGTGTAGGATTTCAGAAGTCCTTTCTTACGCCCCCGCCTTCAAAATTCGGAGATCTTACGTTTCCCAGGAAAGGTTCACATAGACAACCGAAAGAGTTCCAGGCCTCCAGCTCCGAGTCATCAAGATGTGTGCTGTTGAAATTGTGGTCTTCTTCCAGGAGTTCCTTTATCTACGGACCGACGAAGATGCCTTCTTTCAGCTTGGTCTCAGTGATCTTCGGGAAAAAAAATTTTCCACCACAAACTCGACTCCTTTTGAGTTTCCTTTTAGCAGTGATTCCACAAACAGCTTCATGAGATCAAGCTTTATATGGAGCAGCGGTGGAGGAAGAAGAAGAAGGACATTTTGTGGGTTAACCAGAGGCTTATCCTGGACGCTGGAAACTCCTGGCCCATATGACCTTCGTTGGGGCCAGTTCGATTCCATATAACGCCTGGAAGTTGTTCAACTGTCCCAGAGGCATAAGAAACATCTATACTTCTTCCATTCCCATCACTTCCAAAGTCCCCACATATCTTCCAGTTGTGATTTCTGTATCTCATGGCATCCAGGAGTACCTGCATGTTCTCCTAAGACTTCCATGTGGACAAGATGCCCAGCACAGGAACGGAGGGTCTCTTGTTACCATTGTGGAGCAGCACAGCTTCCAGACTTTTCTTGGACAGAGTCGAGGAACAAGCGCCATTGCGAGAGATCATCACACTCTTGGGAGAAGTTGGAATAATGCGTCATTTCGTTGTCCCAAAAAAATAGAACGGCTCATCCACGGAATAAAAATATGAGAAGTGAGTGTTTGATTCCTTCTTCTGAAATGAGTTATGCGAGCGTCCACCTTGAACAAAGACTAGCTTTTTTTAGAAGTGATGCTAAGAAGATAAAAAAAAAGAAATTCTAAAAGTTCAGCTTTATCTTTTGGCAGCGTC
>NC_092225.1:100687938-100720438 GCF_036320965.1 Panulirus ornatus | reverse complement strand
CAGACAGGAAAATGACAGGAAAATGACACAGGAAAATGACACAGACAGGAAAATGACAGGAAAATGACACAGACAGGAAAATGACAGGAAAATGACACAGGAAAATGACACAGACAGGAAAATGACAGGAAAATGACACAGGAAAATGACACAGACAGGAAAATGACAGGAAAATGACACAGACAGGAAAATGACAGGAAAATGACACAGAAAAATGACACAGACAGGAAAATGACAGGAAAATGACACAGACAGGAAAATGACAGGAAAATGACACAGACAGGAAAGGATACAGAAAAAGATGCATGTTGGGCAAGAGGGCCATATGGGGAACATATCTCAAAAGTCCTTTGATAGAGAATACGAAACAGATTTGTCTAATGAAAGAAAACGAGGGGAGGGGGAAGAAAAGGAATTACATATATACTTAATCACACTTGAGGACAAATGTCGTAGAAGGCGACTAAAAGGGGAGGGAGCGGGGGGCTAGAAATCCTCCCCTCTCGTTTTTTTTCCAAAAGAAGGAACAGAGAAGGGGGCCAGGTGAGGATATTCCCTCAGGGGCCCAGTCCTCTGTTCTTAACGCTACCTCGCTAATGAGGGAAATGGCGAATAGTATAAAAGAAAGTAGTATAATATATATATATATATATATATATATATATATATATATATATATATATATATATATATATATATATATATATATATATATATATATATATATATATATATATATAAATCCTCCCCTCCTTGTATTAACTTTCTAAAATGGGAAACAGAAGAAGGAGTCACGCGGGGAGTGATCATCCTCCTCGAAGGCTCAGAGTGGGGTGCCTAAATGTGTGTGGATGTAACCAAGATGTGAAAAAAGGAGAGATAGGTAGTATGTTTGAGGAAAGGAACCTGGATGTTTTGGCTCTGAGTGAAACGAAGCTCAAGGGTAAAGGGGAAGAGTGGTTTGGAAATGTCTGGGGAGTGAAGTCAGGGGTTAGTGAGAGGACAAGAGCAAGGGAAGGAGTAGCAATACTCCTGAAACAGGAGTTGTGGGAGTATGTGACAGAATGTAAGAAAGTAAATTCTCGATTAATATGGGTAAAATTGAAAGTTGATGGAGAGAGGTGGGTGATTATTGGTGCATATGCACCTGGGCATGAGAAGAAAGATCATGAGAGGCAAGTGTTTTGGGAGCAGCTGAATGAGTGTGTTAGCGGTTTTGATGCACGAGACCGGGTTATAGTGATGGGTGATTTGAATGCAAAGGTGAGTAATGTGGCAGTTGAGGGAATAATTGGTATGCATGGGGTGTTCAGTGTTGTAAATGGAAATGGTGAAGAGCTTGTAGATTTATGTGCTGAAAAAGGACTGATGATTGGGAATACCTGGTTTAAAAAGCGAGATATACATAAGTATACTTATGTAAGCAGGAGAGATGGCCAGAGAGCGTTATTGGATTACGTGTTAATTGACAGGCGTGCGAAAGAGAGACTTTTGGATGTTAATGTGCTGAGAGGTGCAACTGGAGGGATGTCTGATCATTATCTTGTGGAGGCTAAGGTGAAGATTAGTAAGGGTTTTCAGAAAAGAGGAGTGAATGTTGGGGTGAAGAAGGTGGTGAGAGTAAGTGAGCTTGGGAAGGAGACCTGTGTGGGGAAGTACCAGGAGAGACTGTGTACAGAATGGAAAAAGGTGAGAACAGTGGAAGTAAGGGGAGTGGGGGAGGAATGGGATGTATTTAGGGAATCAGTGATGGATTGCGCAAAAGATGCTTGTGGCATGAGAAGAGTGGGAGGTGGGCTGTTTAGAAAGGGTAGTGAGTGGTGGGATGAAGAAGTAAGAGTATTAGTGAAAGAGAAGAGAGAGGCATTTGGACGATTTTTGCAGGGAAAAAATGCAATTGAGTGGGAGAAGTATAAAAGAAAGAGACAGGAGGTCAAGAGAAAGGTGCAAGAGGTGAAAAAAAGGGCAAATGAGAGTTGGGGTGAGAGACTATCAGTAAATTTTAGGGAGAATAAAAAGATGTTCTGGAAGGAGGTAAATAGGGTGCGTAAGACAAGGGAGCAAATGGGAACTTCAGTGAAGGGCGTAAATGGGGAGGTGATAACAAGTAGTGGTGATGTGAGAAGGAGATGGAATGAGTATTTTGAAGGTTTGTTGAATGTGTCTGATGACAGAGTGGCAGATATAGGGTGTTTTGGTCGTGGTGGTGTGCAAAGTGAGAGGGTTAGGGAAAATGATTTGGTAAACAGAGAAGAGGTAGTAAAAGCTTTGCGGAAGATGAAAGCCGGCAAGGCAGCAGGTTTGGATGGTATTGCAGTGGAA
Organism: Panulirus ornatus; assembly: GCF_036320965.1. Taxonomy (NCBI): domain Eukaryota; kingdom Metazoa; phylum Arthropoda; class Malacostraca; order Decapoda; family Palinuridae; genus Panulirus; species Panulirus ornatus. The sequence goes on along the minus strand of NC_092225.1, from coordinate 100,718,116 downwards.
TTTATTAAAAAAGGGGGTGACTGTATTGTTGACTGGTTGGTAAGGTTATTTAATGTATGTATGACTCATGGTGAGGTGCCTGAGGATTGGCGGAATGCGTGCATAGTGCCATTGTACAAAGGCAAAGGGGATAAGAGTGAGTGCTCAAATTACAGAGGTATAAGTTTGTTGAGTATTCCTGGTAAACTATATGGGAGGGTATTGATTGAGAGGGTGAAGGCATGTACAGAGCATCAGATTGGGGAAGAGCAGTGCGGTTTCAGAAGTGGTAGAGGATGTGTGGATCAGGTGTTTGCTTTGAAGAATGTATGTGAGAAATACTTAGAAAAGCAAATGGATTTGTATGTAGCATTTATGGATCTGGAGAAGGCATATGATAGAGTTGATAGAGATGCTCTGTGGAAGGTATTAAGAATATATGGTGTGGGAGGCAAGTTGTTAGAAGCAGTGAAAAGTTTTTATCGAGGATGTAAGGCATGTGTACGTGTAGGAAGAGAGGAAAGTGATTGGTTCTCAGTGAATGTAGGTTTGCGGCAGGGGTGTGTGATGTCTCCATGGTTGTTTAATTTGTTTATGGATGGGGTTGTTAGGGAGGTAAATGCAAGAGTCCTGGAAAGAGGGGCAAGTATGAAGTCTGTTGGGGATGAGAGAGCTTGGGAAGTGAGTCAGTTGTTGTTCGCTGATGATACAGCGCTGGTGGCTGATTCATGTGAGAAACTGCAGAAGCTGGTGACTGAGTTTGGTAAAGTGTGTGGAAGAAGAAAGTTAAGAGTAAATGTGAATAAGAGCAAGGTTATTAGGTACAGTAGGGTTGAGGGTCAAGTCAATTGGGAGGTGAGTTTGAATGGAGAAAAACTGGAGGAAGTGAAGTGTTTTAGATATCTGGGAGTGGATCTGTCAGCGGATGGAACCATGGAAGCGGAAGTGGATCATAGGGTGGGGGAGGGGGCGAAAATTTTGGGAGCCTTGAAAAATGTGTGGAAGTCGAGAACATTATCTCGGAAAGCAAAAATGGGTATGTTTGAAGGAATAGTGGTTCCAACAATGTTGTATGGTTGCGAGGCGTGGGCTATGGATAGAGTTGTGCGCAGGAGGATGGATGTGCTGGAAATGAGATGTTTGAGGACAATGTGTGGTGTGAGGTGGTTTGATCGAGTAAGTAACGTAAGGGTAAGAGAGATGTGTGGAAATAAAAAGAGCGTGGTTGAGAGAGCAGAAGAGGGTGTTTTGAAATGGTTTGGGCACATGGAGAGAATGAGTGAGGAAAGATTGACCAAGAGGATATATGTGTCGGAGGTGGAGGGAACGAGGAGAAGAGGGAGACCAAATTGGAGGTGGAAAGATGGAGTGAAAAAGATTTTGTGTGATCGGGGCCTGAACATGCAGGAGGGTGAAAGGAGGGCAAGGAATAGAGTGAATTGGAGCGATGTGGTATACAGGGGTTGACGTGCTGTCAGTGGATTGAATCAAGGCATGTGAAGCGTCTGGGGTAAACCATGGAAAGCTGTGTAGGTATGTATATTTGCGTGTGTGGACGTGTGTATGTACGTGTGTATGGGGGTTGGGCCATTTCTTTCGTCTGTTTCCTCGCGCTACCTCGCAAACGCGGGAGACAGCGACAAAGTATAAAAAAAAAAAAAAAAAAAAAAAAAAAAAAATATATATATATATATATATGTTCAAGTAGGACTTAAAAACTATATACGTGGAATAAGGAACTGCTAACTTACCTAAAATCAGACTTTCTATCAGTCTCGAGGTACCACCTAAAATTTAGGTTTAGGGAACTTAAACGGGCTAAAAGCCAAGCATGTAATTTAGCGTTTTAGATTCAGTTTTGCGTGTCGCATTGTACGTCAATACCTATAATTACCGCCTGATTATTTATCATCTGAATACAGGTCTGGAATTAGTATTAATGACCGTAATTACTTTTACATATATATATATATATATATATATATATATATATATATATATATATATATATATATATATATATATATATATATATATATATGTATGTATATATATATATATATATATATATATATATATATATATATATATATATATATATATATATATATATATATATATATATATATATATCTTTTTTTTTATACTTTGTCGCTGTCTCCCGCGTTTGCGAGGTAGCGCAAGGAAACAGACGAAAGAAATGGCCCAACCCCCCCCCCCCCCCCATACACATGTATATACATACGTCCACACACGCAAATATACATACCTACACAGCTTTCCATGGTTTACCCCAGACGCTTCACATGCTTTGATTCAATCCACTGACAGCACGTCAACCCCGGTATACCACATCGCTCCAATCCACTCTATTCCTTGCCCTCCTTTCACCCTCCTGCATGTTCAGGCCCCGATCACACAAAATCTTTTTCACTCCATCTTTCCACCTCCAATTTGGTCTCCCTCTTCTCCTCGTTCCCTCCACCTCCGACACATATATCCTCTTGGTCAATCTTTCCTCACTCATTCTCTCCATGTGCCCAAACCACTTCAAAACACCCTCTTCTGCTCTCTCAACCACGCTCTTTTTATTTCCACACATCTCTCTTACCCTTACGTTACTCACTCGATCAAACCACCTCACACCACACATTGTCCTCAAACATCTCATTTCCAGCACATCCATCCTCCTGCGCACAACTCTATCCATAGCCCACGCCTCGCAACCATACAACATTGTTGGAACCACTATTCCTTCAAACATACCCATTTTTGCTTTCCGAGATAATGTTCTCGACTTCCACACATTCTTCAAGGCCCCCAGAATTTTCGCCCCCTCCCCCACCCTATGATCCACTTCCGCTTCCATGGTTCCATCCGCTGCCAGATCCACTCCCAGATATCTAAAACACTTCACTTCCTCCAGTTTTTCTCCATTCAAACTCACCTCCCAATTGACTTGACCCTCAACCCTACTGTACCTAATAACCTTGCTCTTATTCACATTTACTCTTAACTTTCTTCTTCCACACACTTTACCAAACTCAGTCACCAGCTTCTGCAGTTTCTCACATGAATCAGCCACCAGCGCTGTATCATCAGCGAACAACAACTGACTCACTTCCCAAGCTCTCTCATCCCCAACAGACTTCATACCTGCCCCTCTTTCCAAAACTCTTGCATTTACCTCCCTAACAACCCCATCCATAAACAAATTAAACAACCATGGAGACATCACACACCCCTGCCGCAAACCTACATTCACTGAGAACCAATCACTTTCCTCTCTTCCTACACGTACACATGCCTTACATCCTCGATAAAAACTTTTCACTGCTTCTAACAACTTGCTTCCCACACCATATATTCTTAATACCTTCCACAGAGCATCTCTATCAACTCTATCATATGCCTTCTCCAGATCCATAAATGCTACATACAAATCCATTTGCTTTTCTAAGTATTTCTCACATACATTCTTCAAAGCAAACACCTGATCCACACATCCTCTACCACTTCTGAAACCACACTGCTCTTCCCCAATCTGATGCTCTGTACATGCCTTCACCCTCTCAATCAATACCCTCCCATATAATTTACCAGGAATACTCAACAAACTTATACCTCTGTAATTTGAGCATTCACTCTTATCCCCTTTGCCTTTGTACAATGGCACTATGCACGCATTCCGCCAATCCTCAGGCACCTCACCATGAGTCATACATACATTAAATAACCTTACCAACCAGTCAACAATACAGTCACCCCCTTTTTTAATAAATTCCACTACAATACCATCCAAACCTGCTGCCTTGCCGGCTTTCATCTTCCGCAAAGCTTTCACTACCTCTTCTCTGTTTACCAAATCATTTTCCCTAACCCTCTCACTTTGCACACCACCTCGACAAAACACCCTATATCTGCCACTCTATCATCAAACACATTCAACAAACCTTCAAAATACTCACTCCATCTCCTTCTCACATCACCACTACTTGTTATCACCTCCCCATTTGCGCCCTTCACTGAAGTTCCCATTTGCTCCCTCGTCTTACCTTACGCACTTTATTTACCTCCTTCCAGAACATCTTTTTATTCTCCCTAAAATTTAATGATACTCTCTCACCCCAACTCTCATTTGCCCTTATATATATATATATATATATATATATATATATATATATATATATATATATATATATATATATATATATATATATATATATATATAAATATATATATATATATATATATATATATATATATATATATATATATATATATATATATATATATATATATATATATATTTATACTATTCGCCATTTCCCGCATTAGCGAGGTAGCGTTAAGAACAGAGGACTTGGCCTTTGAGGGAATATCCTCACCTGGCCCCCTTCTCTTTTCCTTCTTTTGGAAAATTAAAAAAAAAATAAAAAAAAAAGGGAGGGGAAGATTTCCAGCCCCCCGCTCCCTTCCCTTTTAGTCGCCTTCTACAACACGCAGGGAATACGTGGGAAGTATTCTTTCTCCCCTATCCCCAGGGATAATATATATATATATATATATATATATATATATATATATATATATATATATATATATATATATATATATATATATATATATATATATATATATATATTCCTATGAGTCCACGGGGAAAATGAAACACGGTAAGTTCCCAAGTGCACTTTCGTGTCATAATCACATCATCAGGGGAGACACAAGAGAGAAATATAACAGTCAGTTGATATACATCGAAGAGACGAAGCTAGGACGCCATTTGGTAAACATGTGATTGTCGAAGGTTAAGTTTGTAATCAAGCTCAGAGTTCTGGCTTCATTATAGGCCAGTGAGTGATATTATCATGGCTACTTAAGGCATTTGTTGTCCTAAGAAAAAAAAAAAAGGAAAAATAGGGATTTTGTTTTGATAAGAACAGATAACAAAAAAAGACGCATCATAAACAGGTTTGAGGCAGAAGTTGTGGTCGACTGCCCAGCTGACGTGGAAGGTTATTTTGGCTCGTAATCACTTGAAACTTATAATCCTTTAATTAGCGTCATTTTCCTCCCTCCTCCTCGTTAATGTTGTGGTATTTACATAAAGCCTCGACATCTCTAAAAATTCCCACCCACTACTCAACCACGACTCACTGGTGTTCGCTGATTCCTTTCCTTCGATAGAAACTGTTGAATCCCCATCCCATCCTGGAAGAGGGAGACACTTTCCTTCTCGTATCCTTCCCATCCTGGAAGAGGGAGAGACTCTTTCCTTCTCGTATCCTTCCCATCCTGGAAGAGAGAGAGACTCTTTCCTTCTCGTATCCTTCCCATCCTGGAAGAGGGAGAGACTCTTTCCTTCTCGTATCCTTCCCATCCTGGAAGAGGGAGAGACGCTTTCCTTCTCGTATCCTTCCTTTCCCTTCCTCCCCCTACCACCACCTTATCTCTCTCTCTCTCTCTCTCTCTCTCTCTCTCTCTCTCTCTCTCTCTCTCTCTCATTCTCTCTCTCTCTCTCCCTCCCACCATCCACTGGTCTTTTCCATCTTTCTTTTATCTCTAAACTGTGAGTTCCTTGGCTCGGATCACCTTCGAGGAGAAAATGAAAATGTGGAGGTGAACATTTGAAGGCTAGGGTGATAGTGACTCTCTACCTTAAATGAGGCGAAAGTGACTCTACCTTAAATGATGTGAAAGTGACTCTACCTTAAATGAGGTGAAAGTGACTCTCTACTTTAAATGAGGTGAAAGTGACTACCTTAAATGAGGTGAAAGTGACTCTACCTTAAATGAGGTGAAAGCGACTCTACCTTAAATGAGGTGAAAGTGACTCTCTGACTTAACTGTGAACATTTAAAGGCTGGGGTGAAAGTGACCTCCTATACCTTAACTGCAGGCCCCCCCCCCACCCTCTTTGTCGAGGGTGGGGGGGCAAGGGGGGGGGAAGCTGAGTTAAGGGAAAGGGAGGGGGTTTAGGGAAATGAGGCAAGACGAGGATAAGGGAGGTGGTGGTGGTGGTAAAAAGGAGCGTGTTTACCTCATGAATCACCATCGTGATTATGAGGATATCAATATCACAACACATGTTATGAGGGACTGATACATCACCCACCTGGACCCATAGTGAGGAGGCTGGTGTGTGTGTGTGTGTGTGTGTGTGTGTGTGTGTGTGTGTGTGTGTGTGTGTGTGTGTGTGTAAGAGAGAGAGAGAGAGAGAGAGAGAGAGAGAGAGAGAGAGAGAGAGAGAGAGAGAGAGAGAGAGAGAGAGAGAGAGGAGGTTGGTGGGTGAACACCCAGGGGTTGCCAGTGGCAGCGTGCCATGAGAAAGTTGCCATACGACTTTGGTGTGCCCAGGGTCCTTTGTTTACCTCATTGTGGCGAGAAGAAAGGGCGGCCACACTCCCTTCTGAGGCGCCGGTTGCTTTGCCTCCACACCAGCGGCCCTGAGCCAAAATTCCTCGTGTTTGCGCCCTCCCTCGCATCTCCCCTGTCTCGTCCCACTCCCCGGCCCTCCTGGTCCCTCCTACGCCTCCCCACGATCCGGGCGGACGCCCAGGGCGTGGACAGACCCCGATCTACAGCCGTTAAGCCCGGGAAATCGGGGCAAAGTCGTGGTGTGGCGGGACGCAGTGGAAAGGAGAGTGAGTGAAGCGAAGGAGGCTTTCCCCTCCAGCCTGGCCACCCCAACGCCCCTTTCACAGGCGTTGAAAGAGGGAGCGAGCTCAGGCATTGTGAGCAGTGATTGTCCCGATGGCATTCTCTCTCTCTCTCTCTCTCTCTCTCTCTCTCTCTCTCTCTCTCTCTCTCTCTCTCTCTCTCTCTCTCTCTCTCTCTCTCACACACACACACACACACACACAAATGAACTCTTTTTATTATTGACGTAGAATTATTCATATGAGAGTATGTGCCATCTGAGACCCTACCCCACCTCCTCCTGTGCCGCCACCCACCACCCACCACCCACCACCCACCACCCACTACCCACCACCCACTACCCACCACCCACTACCTGCACCCCCACCCTCCCCTTTTCTATATGTATATATATATGTACCCGTCCATCACACACCTCCACCACACCAACACCACACCAACACCACACCACACCACACCACCACCATACCACACCACCACCACACCACACCACACCACCGTCCCATCTTCTTTGCCCATCTGTTCACTAAAATTATCAGATCACCTTCGTATGTTGAGCCTATCATCACTATCATACACACACGTGTTCACTATCTCCTTCTGAACCTCCCTTTACACACACACACACACACACACACACACACACACACACACACACTATCATCACCATTTATCTACCCCTTTCTCCTCCTTCACAACCAACACCCCATGTTCTACCACCTCGCTTCTCTCCCTCCCTCCCTCCCTCCCTTTTTCTCGTCACCTTCTTCATTGACTGCTCACTTCAGCAGTGGTTTCGGGGCGGGAGTGAGGGGGGTGGTGGTGGGGTTGGTTGGAGGCTGGTGGGGAGGGGGTAGGTAGAGGAGGGTGCTGGGGTGAGTGTGATAGCGGGGAGAGGGGAGGTGGGGAGGGAGGGGAGAAGAAGGAGGAGGGGAGGTGAAGAGGAAGAGGAGGAGTGGGGTAGGATGAGGTGGGTTCGCGTGTGAAGGGGGTAGGGGAGAGGGTGCGTGATGGGGGATGAGGGGGAATGGTGAGGTGATGGTACAGGTCTTGTGCAAAATGATTTCGAAGGTAAAACACGGATGTTAGGTTTGAGATTCTCCCGCCGTTTGTGTCTGTACACACACCTTGCTCTCGTCGTGTCAACAGTGCGGTGTGTCTGGTCCACACACACGTTTGAGAAGCGTCCATGATCAAAATAAAGACACACAAATATATATCTTTCTTTCTTTTCAAACTATTCGCCATTTCCCGCGTTAGCGAGGTAGCGTTAAGAACAGAGGACTGGGCCTTTGAGGGAATATTCTCACATGGCCCCCTTCCTTGTTCCTTCTTTTCGAAAATTAAAAAAAAAAAATGAGAGGGGAGGATTTCCAGCCCCCCGTATGTTGAGCCTATCATCACTATCATACACACACACACACACACACACACACACACACACATATATATATATATATATATATATATATATATATATATATATGGAGAAAAACTGGAGGAAGTGAAGTGTTTTAGATATCTGGGAGTGGATCTGTCAGCGGATGGAACCATGGAAGCGGAAGTGGATCATAGGGTGGGGGAAGGGGCGAAAATTTTGGGAGCCTTGAAAAATGTGTGGAAGTCGAGAACATTATCTCGGAAAGCAAAAATGGGTATGTTTGAGGGAATAGTGGTTCCAACAATGTTGTATGGTTGCGAGGCGTGGGCTATGGATAGAGATGTGCGCAGGAGGATGGATGTGCTGGAAATGAGATGTTTGAGGACAATGTGTGGTGTGAGGTGGTTTGATCGAGTAAGTAACGTAAGGGTAAGAGAGATGTGTGGAAATAAAAAGAGCGTGGTTGAGAGAGCAGAAGAGGGTGTTTTGAAATGGTTTGGGCACATGGAGAGAATGAGTGAGGAGAGATTGACCAAGAGGATATATGTGTCGGAGGTGGAGGGAACGAGGAGAAGAGGGAGACCAAATTGGAGGTGGAAAGATGGAGTGAAAAAGATTTTGTGTGATCGGGGCCTGAACATGCAGGAGGGTGAAAGGAGGGCAAGAAATAGAGTGAATTGGAGTCATGTGGTATACAGGGGTTGACGTGCTGTCAGTGGATTGAAGCAAGGCATGTGAAGCGTCTGGGGTAAACCATGGAAAGCTGTGTAGGTATGTATATTTGCGTGTGTGGACGTGTGTATGTACATGTGTATGGGGGGGGGGGGGTTGGGCCATTTCTTTCGTCTGTTTCCTTGCGCTACCTCGCAAACGCGGGAGACAGCGACAAAGTATAAAAAAAAAAAAAAAAAAAAAAAAAATATATATATATATATATATATATATATATATATATATATATATATATATATATATATATATATATATATATATATATATATATCAGTTCAGAGAATGAAAGAATAGAATTTTTTTTAGTGACACGGATTTAACACAACACTTGTATCACGGTCATAATACAGCTTTAACACAACACATATAACTGGGATCATACAGATTTAACACAATACTAACACCACTGTGATAAAACAATTCAACACAACACTTCCGTCACTGTGATAAAACATATTTAACACAACACTAACACCACTGTGATAAAACATGTCTAACACAACACTTGCGTCACTGTGATAAAACATATTTAACACAACACTAACACCACTGTGATAAAACATATCTAACACAACACTAACACCACTGTGATAAAACATATCCAACACAACACTAACACCACTGCCAACACTAACACCACTGTGATAACATGTGATACCAGAAGGTGCAGTTCACCTGGCTGTATCATTAAGGAAACATCCTCACCAGTCTCCCCGTTCGATACCCAGTTGGGGATAGACAATGGTTACACTCTCCTCCCCCCCACACAATGGTTACACTCTCCTCCCCCCATACAATGGTTACACTCTCCTCCCCCCATACAATGGGCACTATGGGAGGGTAACGGAGGGTGCAAAAAAAATATGAGAACAAAAACTTGACTCTCCCTGTAAATACTCGATGGGAAAAAATGCTCAGAAAGTTCGTGGGCGTTAAAAGACAGTGGTTGAGAAGCTTCGTGGCCGGTTAAAGACGGTAGTCAGGTTTTCGTGGGCGTTTAAAGTCAGTATTTGAGAAGCCTCGGGGACGTTTGAAAACTAATTAAGAAGTTTCGTGTGCGTTGAAAGACAGTAGTCAAGTTATCGTGGCGTTTAAAGTCAGTATTTGAGAAGCTTCGGGGACGTTTAAAGACAGTAGTTGAGAAGTTTCGTGGACGTTTAAAGACAATATTTGAGAAACCTCTGGGGCGTTTAAAGACAGTAGTTGGGAAGTTTCGTGGGCGTTTAAAGACAGTATTTGAGAAGATTCGAGGGAGTTTCACGAGATTAGTAGACAAGCCACATGAACGTTTAAAGACAGTAATTGGCAAGCCATGAGGGCGTTTAGAAATAGTAGTTGAGAAGCCGCATGGGCGTTTAAAAACAGTAATTGCGAAGCCGTGGGTATTGAGAAGCCACGAGTGCGTTTAAAGACAATAGTAGAGGAATTTCGTGGGCTTTTAAAGACGGTAATTAAGAAGCCATAAAGGCGTTTAAAGACCGTAGCTGAGAAGCCTCACAGGCGTTATGATATAGTTGAGAAACCTCATGGGCGTTTTAAGACAGCCATTTAAATCATTCCTCAGGAGTTAAGAACTATTTTCCACGGCATTTTTCGCCATATATATATATATATATATATATATATATATATATATATATATATATATATATATATATATATATATAAAGCTTTGCGGAAGATGAAAGCCGGCAAGGCAGCAGGTTTGGATGGTATTGCAGTGGAATTTATTAAAAAAGGGGGTGACTGTATTGTTGACTGGTTGGTAAGGTTATTTAATGTATGTATGACTCATGGTGAGGTGCCTGAGGATTGGCGGAATGCGTGCATAGTGCCATTGTACAAAGGCAAAGGGGATAAGAGTGAGTGCTCAAATTACAGAGGTATAAGTTTGTTGAGTATTCCTGGTAAATTATATGGGAGGGTATTGATTGAGAGGGTGAAGGCATGTACAGAGCATCAGATTGGGGAAGAGCAGTGTGGTTTCAGAAGTGGTAGAGGATGTGTGGATCAGGTGTTTGCTTTGAAGAATGTATGTGAGAAATACTTAGAAAAGCAAATGGATTTGTATGTAGCATTTATGGATCTGGAGAAGGCATATGATAGAGGTGATAGAGATGCTCTGTGAAAGGTATTAAGAATATATGGTGTGGGAGGAAAGTTGTTAGAAGCAGTGAAAAGTTTTTATCGAGGATGTAAGGCATGTGTACGTGTAGGAAGAGAGGAAAGTGATTGGTTCTCAGTGAATGTAGGTTTGCGGCAGGGGTGTGTGATGTCTCCATGGTTGTTTAATTTGTTTATGGATGGGGTTGTTAGGGAGGTAAATGCAAGAGTTTTGGAAAGAGGGGCAAGTATGAAGTCTGTTGGGGATGAGAGAGCTTGGGAAGTGAGTCAGTTGTTGTTCGCTGATGATACAGCGCTGGTGCCTGATTCATGTGAGAAACTGCAGAAGCTGGTGACTGACTTTGGTAAAGTGTGTGGAAGAAGAAAGTTAAGATTAATGTGAATAAGAGCAAGGTTATTAGGTACAGTAGGGTTGAGGGTCAAGTCAATTGGGAGGTGAGTTTGAATGGAGAAAAACTGGAGGAAGTGAAGTGTTTTAGATATCTTGGAGTGGATCTGGCAGCGGATGGAACCATGGAAGCGGAAGTGGATCATAGGGTGGGGGAGGGGGCGAAAATTCTGGGGACCTTGAAGAATGTGTGGAAGTCGAGAACATTATCTCGGAAAGCAAAGATGGGTATGTTTGAAGGAATAGTGGTTCCAACAATGTTGTATGGTTGCGAGGCGTGGGCTATGGATAGAGTTGTGCGCAGGAGGATGGATGTGCTGGAAATGAGATGTTTGAGGACAATGTGTGGTGTGAGGTGGTTTGATCGAGTAAGTAACGTAAGGGTAAGAGAGATGTGTGGAAATAAAAAGAGCGTGGTTGAGAGAGCAGAAGAGGGTGTTTTGAAGTGGTTTGGGCACATGGAGAAAATGAGTGAGGAAAGATTGACCAAGAGGATATATGTGTCGGAGGTGGAGGGAACGAGGAGAAGAGGGAGACCAAATTGGAGGTGGAAAGATGGAGTGAAAAAGATTTTGTGTGATCGGGGCCTGAACATGCAGGAGGGTGAAAGGAGGGCAAGGAATAGAGTGAATTGGAGCGATGTGGTATACCGGGGTTGACGTGCTGTCAGTGGATTGAATCAAGGCATGTGAAGCGTCTGGGGTAAACCATGGAAAGCTGTGTAGGTATGTATATTTGCGTGTGTGGACGTATGTATATACATGTGTATGGGGGGGGGGGGGCCTTTTCTTTCGTCTGTTTCCTTGCGCTACCTCCAACCTCCAACAGCCAGGATCGAACCTGGGACCCCTGTAAGTCTACGGGGAAAATGAAACACGATGTTCCCAAGTGCACTTTCGTCTAAAAAAAAGAAAAAAAAAAAAGAGTAACAGGCACCAGAGACTGTGTTGGATAACACTCTTTTTACACATCTTTAAGGTCTCTCCCACGGGCTAAGCTCCCTTCATCTATCTCCCCAATAGAGGGAGTTTAGATATCTATGGTCAAACGTCATTATACACCGAGGCACAGACCTCATACACCGAGGCACAGACCTCATACACCAAGGCACAGACCTCATACACCGAGGCACAGACCTCATACACCGAGGTACAGACCTCATACACCGAGGTAACAGACCTCATACACCGAGGCACAGACCTCATACACCGAGGCACAGACCTCATACACCAAGGCACAGACCTCATACACCGAGGCACAGACCTCATACACCGAGGCACAGACCTCATACACCGAGGCACAGACCTCATACACCGAGGCACAGACCTCATACACCGAGGCATAGACCTCATACACCAAGGCACAGACCTCATACACCGAGGCACAAACCTCATACACCGAGGCACAGACCTCATACACCGAGGCACAGACCTCATAAACCGAGGCACAGACCTCATACACCGAGGTAACAGACCTCATACACCGAGGCACAGACCTCATACACCGAGGCACAGACCTCATACACCGAGGCACAGACCTCATACACCAAGGCACAGACCTCATACACCGAGGCACAGACCTCATACACCGAGGCACAGGCCTCATACACCCAGGCACAGACCTCATACACCGAGGCACAGACCTCATACACCAAGGCACAGACCTCATACACCGAGGCACAGACCTCATACACCGAGGCACAGACCTCATACACCGAGGCACAGACCTCATACACCGAGGTACAGACCTCATACACCGAGACACAGACCTCATACACCGAAGCAACAGACCTGCACCAGTCATACGCGCGATGGGGTGAATCAAAATGGGGTAACTTGAGAAGAAGATCTGTGTGATGATGGTTATAAATATACATCGTACTTGTCTGGGTCGTATGAAATGATGGGATTCTTCAAACACACACACACACACACAATGTCCTTAGTGCCCTTATCATCTTGCACGTTCCCCTCCTTTGCAAACGATGGTACTATACGTGCAAAGAATGGCTCATCATAAACAACAACATATGGGTAAATAGTGATTCATATTTACCGTATCATCTTACAAAGCCATTTGTCTTGATGGGAATAAATGAGATGGTAAAGAATGGGTTTTGAGAGCACTACCCAGTGTTGAAAGATGTTTCGGAACTCAAAACTTTTATTAAACATCTTTCGAAAATATGGCGCGACTTTTCTGTGGCACAGAAAATGTCTCGAGGTGACATAATCTAAGTTTCTTATGACATAGAGAATGTCAGGAGGCGACATAGTTTTACTTTCCTGTGGTAGAGAGAGGCCATTCTCGGTGGGCGAAATGGTGGAGATGGCACGAAAAGAGTAGAACTTATGTATGGAGGAAAAAGGTGGCAGGTGGGTGGCGGAGGCGCTAGGTGGGTGGCAGAGGTGGTAGGTGGGTGGTAGAGGCAGTAGATGGATGGTAGGCAGGTGGTAGAGGCAGTAGGTGGGTGATAGAAGCCGTAAGTAGAGGGAAGAGGCGGTAGGTGGGTGGTAAAGACGATAAATGTTTGGTAGAGGCAGTAGGTGGGTGGTAGAGGCAGTAGATTGATGGTAGGCAGGTGGTAGAGGCAGTAGGTGGGTGATAGAAGCCGTAAGTAGAGGGAAGAGGCGGTAGATTGGTGGTAGAGACTGTAGATGTTTGGTAGAGGCAGTAGGTGGGTGGTAGAGGCAGTAGATTGATGGTAGGCAGGTGGTAGAGGCAGTAGGTAGGTGATGGAAGCCGTAAGTAGAGGGAAGAGGCGGTAGATTGGTGGTAGAGACGATTGATATTTGGTAGAGGCAGTAGGTGGGTGGCGGAGGTGACAGGTGCGTGGTAGAGGCAGTAGACTGATGGTAGACAGATGGGAGAGGCAGTAGGTGGGTGACAGAAGCCGTAAGTAGAGGGAAGAGGCGGTAGGTGGGTGGTAGAGACGATAGATGTTTGGGTGACGCGGTAGGTGGGTGGCGGAGGTGGTAGGTGGGTGGTAGAGACGATAGATATTTGGTAGAGGCGGTAGGTGGGTGGCGGAGGTGACAGGTGGGTGGTAGAGGCGATAGGTGGTTGGTAGAAGCGGAAGGTGGATAGTGCAGGCGGTAAGTGGGTAGTAGAAGAAGTGGTAAACGGATGGTAAAAAGTAGGAGCGAAGAAGGGAAAGCGACAGGAGGGAGGGGGGGGGGGGGGGTGAGGCGTGTGGTTATAATCTACCATTACAACATAATAAGACTAATTAATCAAGTCTGATAACAACATATCCCCCAGTCGACCTGGTAGCCAGGGCAGATATATATCCATCATACACCTTAACTCAGGAAGTATATCATCCTCTCGTCTACCATATCCAAAATATATTTTTTTTTACCCATTATTTTGTAAAAATCTTATAACAAAATACGTGTAAATAAATGGTAATTTACACTTAATAACATGTATGTGTTGTTACACAAGAAACATGTAAATAACTGGCAATGTACACTTAATAACATGTATCTGTTGTTATAACAAGATACATGTAGATTACTGGTGATTTATACTTAATAACATCTACCTGTTGTTACAACAAGATATATGTAAATAACTGGCAATTTATACTTAATAACATGTACCTGTTGTTACAACAAGATACATGTAGATTACTGGCACTTTATACTTAATAACATGTACCTGTTGTTACAACAAGATATATGTAAATAACTGGCAATTTATACTTAATAACATGTAGCTGTTGTTACAACAAGATACATGTAGATTACTGGCACTTTATACTTAATAACATGTACCTGTTGTTACAACAAGATATATGTAAATAACTGGCAATTTATACTTAATAACATGTACCTGTTGTTACAACAAGATACATGTAGATTACTGGCACTTTATACTTAATAACATGTACCTGTTGTTACAACAAGATATATGTAAATAACTGGCAATTTATACTTAATAACATGTACCTGTTGTTACAACAAGATACATGTAGATTACTGGCACTTTATACTTAATAACATGTACCTGTTGTTACAACAAGATATATGTAAATAACTGGCAATTTATACTTAATAACATGTACCTGTTGTTACAACAAGATACATGTAGATTACTGGCACTTTATACTTAATAACATGTACCTGTTGTTACAACAAGATATATGTAAATAACTGGCAATTTATACTTAATAACATGTACCTGTTGGTACAACAAGATATATGTAAATAACTGGCAATTTATACTTAATAACATGTACCTGTTGTTACAACAAGATATATGTAAATAACTGGCAATTTATACTTAATAACATGTATTTGTTGTTATAACAAGATACATGTAAATTATTGGTAATCTATACTTAATAACATGTATATGTTGTTATAACAAAACACATGTAAATTAGTGGTAATTTATACTTAATAACATGTACCTGTTGTTATAACGAATGTGTCTCTAAATATATGACTGTTCTTTTAATATAAGATTTAGATATTGTTCTAAATGGACCTCTGTGGTGCAGCGGGCAGCGTCCCTGACCGTGACACATTCACGGGACGCCCGGGTTCGAGAGCATAGGTTCGAATCCTGGTTACGGCAGTCGGTCCACAGTCAACCCAGCTGTTCATCCACCCCAAGGGGTTGGTCGATAAAATGCGTACCTGGCTTAGTCCACGGGGAAAATGAAACACGATATCATCCCTGGGGATAGGGGAGAAAGAATACTTCCCACGTATTCCCTGCGTGTCGTAGAAGGCGATTAAAAGGGGAGGGAGCGGCGGGCTGGAAATCCTCCCCTCCTGTATTACTTTCCAAAAGACGGAACAGAGAAAGGAGCCAAGCGAGAAATTTTCCCCTTTCAGACTCTGTCATCAGCTCTTGACGCTACCTCGCTCAAACGGGAAATGGCGAGCACGTATAAAGAAAATCAAATATATATATATAGATAAACAAATTATCCAATGGCCTTGAGGTTTTTTTTTCTACGACATAATTCGTAAGTGTAATAATATAAGTTACCGAATATGAGAGGTATCGACAACTGAATATCCACGAAGATCTAAATATCATTATCACTGGTCGAATATTCGAATATCCTGTAGTCTATTTGTATGAATATTTAACCCACGGGACGATTTGGAAGGTAAAGGGGAAGGAGGAGCGTGTGGAAGATCTTCGGTTTTCAGGAGAGATAATACAGGAGGGGTGGATCGCAGGTTTGAGGCGGGGGGGGTGTGTGGTGTCCGGCAGGCGAAGATAATGCTAACCCAGGCCAGGCCCAGCTGACTGGCTTATATAGCTGTGAATAACTGCCTTGATGAATGATTGGAGAGGGACGGACGGGTTCTAAGAGACGAAAAATTGGAGAGGGGGGTTTTTGGAGGGGGGGTGTTTTATATCAATGGGTTCTTGTGAGATGTTGATTGGAGGGAAGGTGGGTTGGTTCTGGGGGAGGGGGACAAATTTACGATGTCTTTTCTTTTTTTGGGGGAGAGGGGGGAGGGGAAAGGGGCGTTCTTAAGTGAGGGGTGGAAGGGGGTGAGAAGGGGGAAAAGGGTCTTTTTTGAAATGTAATGAGGGGGAAAAAAAACAACACACAGGGAAAGACAAGGGTGTGTGAAGTCTACCATCTCAGCCTCTGTGACCCACTGACAATCAAACGAGATATCCATAATTCGGGTCATTACAACCCTCATTATTACATACGTAATTAATCGCTTGTTCTTCTCCATATACTGAGGGGCTGTTGAAGTATCAAACGGTAATTTGATATTCATTTATGTATGGTTAACCCAGGCATTACCCTAGACCTCTCTCTCTAAAGTCTCCTGGAGCACAACGGGACGCTCCGTGCAGTAGCTGGGTTATGTGGACTCCTTCGGAGTGAAAAGTTCTTAGACGAGACTGATATATAATAAGTTAAAAATCAATATAGATTATGCTCTCAAGACTAGAAAAAGAAAACCTCTAACACGTTTAAGAAACCATCTGAGTTTCGTATTCCACAGACATTATGTGTATTATTCATCACATTGTACGAAACACATTTTGAAACTTATGTTGCAAAGAATTTACCTCACACATTTTCCTTCTTCAGGATATTATTGTCGGATTTGCGTATACGCCCGTTGGTTACAGCGTACGATGGATGACAACATACGCCAAGTTGAACCAGACGAAGGTGTGGAAAGATTACATCGAACTTAATGACCCTCCCTGGTAGTTCATAGTTTAAAGCCCAAATGACCAACGTAACTATTGAGGCAAGAAACCGCTTTTTTTCTGTGTGTGTGTGTGTGTGTGTGTGTGTGTGTGTGTGTGTGTGTGTGTGTGTAAGGGAGGGGGCCTTTTCTGCAGCTTCGAGGCCTGCACTCCATCCAGGAGCAGGGAAATGATGAACTCCTTCGAGGGTTGTCAGATGGTCCTCCACGAGGTCCCACTCCCTCCTGTCCAGCCTTACTTAAGGTACTCGACCCCCCCTTCGCCCTCGAAGTAACCACTCGCGGGTGGAGTCCGGTAACACCTCGTTATAGAATGTAAGAATTTAACTAATCATTTCTACAATCTATCGTGACTACACCAGACACGTCTATCACGTCTGTAACAAACCAGTGTTACATGTAATTTCTGCACTTGTTTTCTTAATGATTCATGACTGGTCTTATTCTGTCATTAAATATGATGGGAAGTAAAGAAAACTGTGAATGAAGTAAAGTTGCGTCTTATTACATCTGTTAATACAGTCTGATATCGTAACTACTCTTCTTTCGTAATGTTTATTCTTAGACTTAATACAGTCTGATATTGTAACTACCATTTTTTTTCGTAATGTTTATTCTTGGATTTTGTCTCGTATTCCGTTTTCCTTCACTTCATGCAAGATACCAGATATCAACACAGCACAGTATCATTCAAAAGGTTTTATCTAGGCCGTTTGATATACGTTATCGTATCTCTCATTACCATACAATACACACACACACACACACACACACACACACACACACACACACACACACACAAAACAGGCGTGGTATAAGAAAACGGGCGACTTTGTCAAAGTCTGATCGTGAACAGCAAATCTTAATTAAAAAACCTAATGACCTTAATGACCCCGGTAATTACTAGGCCTACACCCCTACCCCCCCTACCACTATAAAGATAATGACCCACTAATCATATCCCCTCGTATATTAGATGAGGGGTCACCATATCCCCTTGTGGTAGAAAGCTAAACAGGTTTAAGCACTGTACTGACTTATTTGATGTCTACGGAAAATAATATCCTTCTTGGATGTCATGTATAAAAATATCAATCAGTTAACTACACTTAAATCATAGTTATGAGCCAATTAGGTACACAGTTTCGAGCCATATCTACGTACACAATTTCGTGCCATCTAGGTACACAGCTTCGAACCACCAGCGTACACAATTTCGTGCCATCTTGGTACACAATTTCGACCATCTAGGTACACAATTTCGACCAGCTAGGTACACAATTTCGAGCCATCTAGGTACACAATTTCGAGCCATCTAGGTACATAATTTCGACCATCTACGTACACAGTTTCGAGCCATGTATATACTGTTTCAGACTATTTAGGTACAGTTCATTCTACCGGTCCATCCATACCTGGAGTCCATCTTACTGGTCCATCTACCACTAGGGTCCGGTCTTGGGTCCATCCTACCGATCCACCCTCAGCTATGGTCCAGCAGCGCACCGGTCCATTCCTACCTCGGGTCCAGCCTAACCGGTCCCCCCCTACCCGTCAGGTCCAGCAGTGCACCGGTCCATCCACTCCTCGGGTCCAGCCTGGCGGTCCCCTCAACACCCTTCGGGTCCAGCGGACTGGTCCCTCCGCCCCTCGGGTCCAGCGGACTGGTCCCTCCATCCCTCAGGTCCGCCAGCCTGGCGGTCCATATCTTCCAATACACCACAACGTGGCTGGTCATGCAGCTGGAGGAGGGGTGTGGGGTGTGTGGGGTGTGTGTTTGGCTATACCCCGAGTCGTGATCACCTTGGCCAACACCACCGTAGCTCCCTGGACGATATCCAGGCTGCTTAAATAACACCATCGGGGATTAATCTTTACGAATTACTGTGGGCCAGACGAAGGGTAGTGGGGGAGGGGGTCGGTTGGTAGGGTGAGGGAAGGGGCTGGGAGTGGGTTAGTGGGGTGAGGAAGGGGGTGGGAGTGGGTTGGTGGGGTGAGGAAGGGGGTGGGAGTGGGTTGTGGGGTGAGGAAGGGGGTGGGAGTGGGTTGGTGGGGTGAGGAAGGGGGTGGGAGTGGGTTGTGGGGTGAGGAAGGGGGTGGGAGTGGGTTGGTGGGGTGAGGAAGGGGGTGGGAGTGGGTTGGTGGGGTGAGGAAGGGGGTGGGAGTGGGTTGGTGGGGTGAGGAAGGGGGTGGGAGTGGGTTGGTGGGGTGAAGAAGGGGTGGGAATGGGTTGGTGGGGTGCGGGGAGGTGGTGGGAGTGTGTTAGTGGGGTGATGAAGGGAGTAGGAGTATGGTGGTGGGGGTGAGGAGGAAGGACGTTGTAGTGGGGTGGTGGGGTGGTAAGAGAATGAGAAAAAGATAAGATAAAAGATAAAAAAGATAAGATAAAAGATAAAAAAGATAAGATAAAAGAATCAAGGAGGATTAATTTGAGTCGATTACGTGTTTGTGGATCCAACACTCGAACGAGAGAGAGAAAGGACACAAGAAGAAGAAGAAGGAAAACGCGAGATGGAGTAATCCACAACTTCCTTGTGCAGGGAAAGAAGGAGGCACCATAACGGCTGATGCTCGTGTGGTTGGTCCTCACACAGAAGAAAAAAAATGAGGGGAAAAAAAAAGTCTCTTGCGTGGCTATACTTATGTTCCCGTAGAGTTGAACTGCACTGTCTTGAACTTTGATGGCAAGGAAGGAGAGAGAGAGTGTGTGTGTGTGTGTGTGTGTGTGTGTGTGTGTGTGTGTGTGTGTGTGTGTGTGAGGATTAGGGGAGGCGAGGCTGGCTGCTTGCTTGTCCGCCTTCGTCAGTAGCTACATTACGCGATGCTAGACAAGCAGACACAGACCTCACGAAGGAAGCGGAGATACGCTCTCTCAGTACTGGCACGCAGGTAACCACCCCATGTAGTCTACCTATTATCCATTGGTCAGTACGTCATTCTGAAGGTATTGGACAATCCAGTGTTCCATAGCGTCATGGTGTAAGCAATCCCTAAGGTATGTTGTGACACTGGAGCCAACCAGATGTTGGAGGTGACCTGTAGGGTGAGGTTTGTGAACCACAGGTGTTTGCAGGGCTACCAAACCAGCTGGGGTTGGGGTTGGTGTAGGTCGACCCTGTACATTGGAATAAAGTTCGAGAGCATCATGAACAGAAGTGAGGTTGTGAAGGTTAATACAGAGAGAGGTGGTGGAGCAGGCTAGGCTGGAGTGTAAGAGTGAGGAAAGAGAAAAAAGTGGAAGGATGTGAAGTGTGTTTTACATAAATGGGAGTGGACACAGACGTGTGGGAAGATCTACTTCACATCTTAGGATAAATGGAGTTTGGTATATGTATGTTCGTCACATCACTTCCATCTGAACCCCGCAAGGCATCACTAAACCTAACACACGGGTCCCTCTGGCTCTGTGGCAATCGTCTACTCTCCTCCTTCACCATGGACAAATCCACGGTCTCTCTCTCTCTCTCTCTCTCTCTCTCTCTCTCTCTCTCTCTCTCTCTCTCTCTCTCTCTCACACACACACACACACACACACACGCACACACACACACACACACACACACACACACACTGTAACTCATCTCTCTCTTATTTCTGATACCTTCACTGTTGTCCTTCTCTCGACCTTTCTCTCTGCTTCTCCAAGTGCGGTGAGCAAACTTGAAAAGCGTATTCGAGTTTAGGCCCGACGTACGATGCGAACGGTTTGCTGAATGGTTCCTTATCAGCGTAAATCAATACGATTCTCATACATTTCAGCAGATCGTACGTCTGTATGTCTCTCCTTCCGTTCGGTGTTTGACGATAGGTTAGATACACTGTCGGGTGTTTGACGATAGGTTACATACACTGTCGGGTGTTTGACGATAGGTTACATACACTGTCGGGTGTTTGACGATAAGTTAGATACACTGTCGGGTGTTTGACGATAGGCTACATACACTGTCGGGTGTTTGACGATAGGTTACATACACTGTCGGGTGTTTGACGATAAGTTAGATACACTGTCGGGTGTTTGACGATAGGTTACATACACTGTCGGGTGTTTGACGATAGGTTACATACACTGTCGGGTGTTTGACGATAAGTTAGATACACTGTCGACTCCTAAAGCCCTCTCACACTCAGACACCATCTCTTTCTCCTGTTGGTGTATCATTTCTGACATTTGTATCATCCATGCCTGTATGTATGAAGATAAGACCCGGTGATAATAAGTTATTAGTCCCTCTGCTCTTGAGTGGACGCACTGACACTATGGTATGGGGAATGGCCGTGAGAATTTTTGTTTCCGTAACCCCGTCTGTCCACAAGAATCCAAATTCCCTTATAATCTCTTTATATAACTAAAATCCCTCATCATAAGTATCTTACCATGAAAAATTGCCTGTTCTACTGGGTCATGCACCATTCCTTCCTTGTGTCCACATTTCATCTGTTCCCCGTCCATTAGAATCTTCTGGAGAATCATTTATACATATACAGTATTAACGCCATTGTGTCTATGGATTAAATGGGATTTCTTCCAGTATTTCCCAAAACTCAAGCCTGTCTGTTATCAAGACATCCAACCCTTTTCCTCCTTTTCCTTTTCTTTCCCTCCTTGCTATCAAATACCCTTGTGGATAGAACAGATAAAAATCACATTTCTCTAGTAACTTTTGCCTCCACGATCCTAACAATATCAGGTCCATTTTTTCTTCATTCGATCCGTAAAAATTCCACTTCTTCAACCATTCCCTTTCCTGGAGTAATTACCTCCTTCCATACATGAATTTCAGTCTGTCTTTCCACTTATAAATGTTCCTCATTTCTGTGAGGTCCAGGCGAAAGGGAGCTGTTCCCTCCCTCCCTCCCTCCCTCCCTCCCTCTCTCTCTCTCTCTCTCTCTCTCTCTCTCTCTCTCTCTGATGAAGAGGACCCCGCTGACTCCCTCCTCCTTGTTGTGTACGAGTTCCTCAAGCCTCAGCCTCAGCCCATTACGTAACTCGCCGGGTCGAAGGCTGGCAACCATTTATGCTGGACGTCGACGACACATATCCATCCAATTTCTCCTCATTTCTGCGTGTGGTGGACGTCCCTCCAGCTTCTAGTGGTCTTTTAATCAGGATTCCTTTTCTCCCTCACCCTTCTCCTCTTTGTCTGGGCTATGGTCTTCTCTCACTTTAAAAATCAACAGTGATTGAGGTCCATCCGCCTTGGTTTGTGTGTGTGTGTGTGTGTGTGTGTGTGTGTGTGTGTGTGTGTGTGTGTGTGTGTGTGTGTGTGTGTGTTGGGGTTGGCTGGGGTGGAGCTGGTGAATGGCTCTGTGAATTGGATCAAATGAACCCGCTAGCCGATTGACTAGACACAATAGCAGGGAAAATTCGTCCATTGATGATTTGTTATGTTCCATTGTAGTACGGCCTATTATTGTAATGACCCGAGGATGTGTGTGTGTGTGTGTGTGTGTGTTTGTGTGTGTGTGTGATGGGGGAGGGAGAGGGGGAGGTGGTCCAAGACGTGGATCATCATCCTGAAGACGTGGGGGAGGGAGGCGGAGGGGAGAAGACCTCCTGGTCCCGAGACCCGGACGTGGAGACGGAGGAGGAGGGGAGAGGGCCCCTTGTGATCCTGGGACCAGATGGGGGACGGTCTTGGGGACAGGGGAGGGAGGGTCCCTTCTGGTCCTAAGACTAGACAGGGT
Source organism: Panulirus ornatus (assembly GCF_036320965.1). NCBI lineage: Eukaryota > Metazoa > Arthropoda > Malacostraca > Decapoda > Palinuridae > Panulirus > Panulirus ornatus. Next base: position 100,694,958 of record NC_092225.1, on the reverse strand, counting down.
TGATTCCAGACGAGGACGTGGACCTCTTCATACCCGGAGTTGACATGAAGGATCTAGGACCCAAAAGAGGACTCCCATATTGGTCCCCAAAACCAGACACAGACGGTGCTGTAGACAGATGAGGGGGCCCCTTTTGCCCCAATGTACAAACACGGACGGTGCTGGGTGACAGATGAGGGACCCCTTCTGCCCCAGTGTACAAACACGGACGGTGCTGGGTGACAGATGAGGGACCCCTTCTGCCACGAATGGTCCTGGGTGAGAGATAACGTTCTCCTTCTGTTCTTTCGCAACGAAATTAAACGAAGACACTGAGGGAAAGATGATAAGGGACATCCCCCTTGTCTCTATTCCCGAGCCCCACCAATCCTACATTGCCGCATCCATTTGTGGAAGGTGGAGAGGTAGAAGGAGAGGTTCGGGTCATCCACTATCCTCAAGTCCTCTGGCAGATATATCCTCAGGGACGGAGAGGAGAATATAATGTTCACTCACACCTGATTCCTTCGAAGGTTGGTGGGTAAGATTGGGGGGGGTCCGTCCATCCACCAAATATTCCCTCGTCAGATGAAGATTCTTCAACAAAAGGAAGGTTGTTTAATGAGGGAGTCAGACTGAAGGGATTTTCTTCGCTGGGGTGTCTGGATTATGATGGGTTCTCGGGTATAAGGAAGATGTGGGGTTCACATGGTGTAGGACCACTGGAAGGATATGATTCGTAGATGGAAAAATTTTCATATATATATATATATATATATATATATATATATATATATATATATATATATATATATATATATATATATATATATATATATATATATATATTTGGGAGACCAAATTGGAGGTGGAAAGATGGAGTGAAAAAAATTTTGTGTGATCGGGGCCTGAACATGCAGGAGGGTGAAAGGAGGGCAAAGGAATAGAGTGAATTGGATCGATGTGGTATACCGGGGTTGACGTGCTGTCAGTGGATTGAATCAGGGCATGTGAAGCGTCTGGGGTAAACCATGGAAAGCTGTGTAGGTATGTATATTTGCGTGTGTGGACGTGTATGTATATACATGTGTATGGGGGTGGGTTGGGCCATTTCTTTCGTCTGTTTCCTTGCGCTACCTCGCAAACGCGGGAGACAGCGACAAAAAAAATATATATATATATATATGGTTCCCGGATGTGACAGACATAGTTTCCTCGTATGTGTGGGACTGCCCTCATATAATATTTCTACCCCTCGCATCCTCAACACAGTCAGAAACGTTGCTACAGAAACATTGAAAAACGTTGCTACAGACACATTTAAAAACGTTGCAGCAGAAACATTTAAAAACGTTGCTACAAAAGCATTTCACCCCATAATTCCCTGCCTGATTATTTCCTTACAAGTCTTTTACAAAAAAACAAACACAGATTAAGGTCCGCCAGCGTCTCTTTATAAATCTAACTTTGAAATAACATCAGAAAATATAATAGATATGACGCTCGTTATAGGAATCTAGGATGTGGTATCCAAATAGAATTACTAGATGTTGAATCCTAGGATAAGAGATCCTATGTTCTTATAGGAATCTAGGATGTGGTATCCATATAGAATTACTAGGTGTTGAATCCTAGGATAAGAGATCCTATGTTGTAATGTATATTGGTGTACGATCCTATAGTGTAAGTGTCATGTGTGCTACTGGTAACCGAAAGTGTCAGATCCATGGGTGTAGAATGTGTAGATGTAAGGATAAACCAGGTAGGATGAATGGCCCATGAGTAATGAATAACCCTGGAGACCCGATCTTTGGATGAATGACCCATGAGTAATGAATAACCCTGGAGACCCGATCTTTGGATGAATGACCCATGAGTAATGAATAACCCTGGAGATACGATCTTTGGATGAATGACTCATGAGTAATGAATAGCCCTGGAGACCCGATCTTTGGATGAATGACCCATGAGTAATGAATAACCCTGGAGACCTGATCTTTGGATGAATGACCCATGAGTAATGAATAACCTTGAAGATACCGATCTTTGGATGAATGACCCATGAGTAATGAATAACCCTGGAGATACGATCTTTGGATGAATGACTCATGAGTAATGAATAACCCTGGAGATACGATCTTTGGATGAATGACCCATGAGTAATGAATAACCTTGAAGATACCGATCTTTGGATGAATGACCCATGAGTAATGAATAACCCTGGAGATACGATCTTTGGATGAATGACTCATGAGTAATGAATAGCCCTGAAGATCCCGATCTTTGGATGAGTAATCCATGAATATTGAATGACCCTGGAGACCCGATCTTTGGATGAATGATCCTTGAAGGATATTCTGTCATAGGAACCTTGGAGAGAGAGAGAGAGAGAGAGAGGACTAATTAGTATAGGATTACGGCGTCCAGAATATATATATGGGTGTGGGACACAATGGCGAAGGGTATATCGGTGTTTTTGCACATCGGGCGAAGGATACAGCGGTGTTTTTGTGCATCGGGCGAAGGATACAGCGGTGTTTTTGTACATCGGGCGAAGGGTATATCGGTGTTTTTGTGCATTGGGCGAAGGATACAGCGGTGTTTTTGTACATCGGGCGAAGGGTATATCGGTGTTTTTGCACATCGGGCGAAGGATATATCGGTGTTTTTGCACATCGGGTGAAGGATATATCGGTGTTTTGCGCCCCGATGAAGGACCCATGAGTTCAGGATTCCTCTGTGTCTGACTCCTTTATACGTAAGACTGATAATGTAGGATTCTAAGACATTGGAGCCTCAATTGCCGATGGAAACACGTATAAAATTATCTTGACTGATAACGATATTTATCAAAATCTTGACTGATAACGATATTCATTAAAATCTTGACTGATAACGATATTCATTAAAATCTTGACTGATAACGATATTCATTAAAATCTTGACTGATAACGATATTTATCAAAATCTTGACTGATAACGATATTTATCAAAATCTTGACTGATAACGATATTCATCTGTGACCGATAATGATATCTATCTGTGACTGATAATGTTATCTATCTGTTATACTGACACATATCCACTTGGCGTCCTTATCAGTCAATTTATGTCCGTGTTACACTGAATAAGCGACCATCTGGGATATTCTGGATGATAAAGTGTTAAATAAAGACTTCGAAAGTGCTGACCAAACGTCCGTTTTCTCTCGCTAAAGTTGAGCATTTACTGAACGACTTTGAACATCTGATTCAGAGAAAGGGGGGAAAAAAGGAATAGGTTGCAAATTTTCAAACGAAGAAAATGCACACAGCATTAGTGGTTAGAATGAATACCAATATAAAATGTAAATATATGAAAAATGGTACATATATTATATGAATCTTAGATACGGCTCCTGTAGACAGACGTATGTAAATACAGTGTGTCTGTTTCCCCTGACGGGTATATATATATATATATATATATATATATATATATATATATATATATATATATATATATATATATATAACTGTCTGGTGGACGGGAGTAGACTATCTTTGTGGACGGGACCGGTAGGAGGGGGGGGAGGGGGGAGAAGGGGAATATCCCATTAAAAACCCCCCCCCCCCACGTCTCGCCTTACACTCAAAGTGTGTTCTTGAATTCCGACTAAACAATCGGACGCGGGCGGGTGGGTGGGCGGGCGGGCGGGCGGGCGCTACTCCCCCCTCCCCCTCTCCCCCCACCCCCCCCGTCTCCCCCAACACTGACGATGGGTGATGGGCAATTGTTCGTCTCTCAATTACACATCTCTTTCTCTCCCGCGCGCTCTGCAGTCAAGGGGGAAGCGGGGTGGGGGGAATGGGAGTGGTGGGGGGGGAAGGTGGAGGAGGGGGGAAAAGGGGAGGGGCAGTCAAGGAGGAAGGGGTGGGGGAGGGAGTGGGGGGATAGAGGGGAGGGGAGGGGGGTGAAGGAGAGTATGATATAAAAGAATGAAAAAAAAAGAGGTAAAGAAAGATAGATCTTCAGTGTACTTTTGTACTGGAAGAAGTACTTTTGTACTGTTATTTGCCTTTGTGCAATATCTTTTTTTGGAACTGGTGTGTGTGTGTGTGTGTGTGTGTGTGTGTGTGTGTGTGCGCGTGCGTGTGTGTGTGTGTGTGTGTGTGTGTGTGTGTGTATGTATGTATGTATGTATGTATGTATGTATGTATGTATGTATGTATGTATGTATGTGTGTGTGTGTGTGTGTGTGTGTGTGTGTGTGTGTGTGTGTGTGTGTGTGTGTGTATGTGTGTGTGTGTGTCTGTCTGTGTGTGTGTGTGTCTGTCTGTCTGTCTGTCTGTCTGTCTGCCTGTCTCCCTGTCTGTCTGCCTGTCTGTCTGTCTGCGTGCCTGCCTGTCTCCCTGTCTGTCTGTCTGTCTGTCTCCCTGTCTGTCTGCCTGTCTGTCTGTCTGCCTGTCTGTCTGTCTGCCTGTCTGTCTGTCTATCTGTCTGTCTGTCTGTCTGTCTCCCTGTCTGTCTGCCTGTCTGTCTGTCTGCGTGCCTGCCTGTCTCCCTGTCTGTCTGTCTGTCTGTCTGTCTGTCTGTCTGCGTGTCTGCCTGTCTGTCTGTCTGTCTGCCTGTCTCCCTGTCTGTCTGTCTGTCTGTCTGCCTGTCTGTCTGTCTGCGTGCCTGCCTGTCTCCCTGTCTGTCTGTCTCCCTGTCTGTCTCCCTGTCTGTCTGTCTGCGTGCCTGTCTGTCTCCCTATCTGTCTGTCTGTCTCCCTGTCTGTCTGTGTACAGAGAAGGACGTGTTCCACCAGCAGTCTAAGATGCCTTCCTAACGCGTCTCACTGTATTCACCATCCTTAAAATCGCTTAGTATATTTACGTCTCCTTAAAATTTTAGGGAAGGTGGAGCGAAGATGACCCCTGACCTGACCCATGGTGGGGAAGGAGGGGGAAGGGGAGAGGGGGAGATAAGGGTTGGGGGTTGGTGGGTGGTGAAGATGAGGTCAAAAGGATTACACTAAGGAGAATTTATGTCTATCAAGGATGCGACCAACTCTCCCAGTGCCCAAGGCGGGTCGAGAGAGAGAGAGAGAGAGAGAGAGAGAGAGAGAGAGAGAGAGAGAGAGAGAGAGAGAGAGAGAGAGAGTGAGCGCGTAGAGCTCACCGCACGCCGATCTAGCTTAAGGAAAGGTACTAATCCTCTCAGTAAACAAATGGATCAATGCATCACTTCTGCCTTCATCTGGGACTGTCTTCAACCATACGGTAAGTTTTCTTTTAAATGTTGCTCATTTCTCGTGGTAGTATACTGAACACACTGGCCCAATGTTCCTTGATGGGCTCTTGTATATATTTGTCTGACAAATATTTAATATATTCCATGCTGATCTTGCACACTTAACAACTCTGTATCATCCTTATTGATGAGCTTGTAGGTTCGATATGTTTTCCCGTACACCTTCAATTTGCTGCCAGGCGTATACTGTCCATTATCTTCCTCTCTAAAATATAGAGCCACCAGTTCCTCTCTCACCTTCGACTGTGCTGGCAAATTGCGAATGAATTCGTTCTAAAAAAAAAGAAAAAGTATATTTCTATTTGTTTCGTTCGTCACTACACGAGAGGTCAATATTCAGTGTTGCTTCTTATGTATACACTCAGCAGTTCCATTAACAACGTTCTCTCTCTCCTGTGCAAAGTTCTCATGATCATACCTCTCCTCATTGGGCTCGATCATGTTATCACATTTGTTCTCTTCATTCTAGTTCAAAGTTCTCATGATCATACCTCTCTTCATTTGGCTCAATCATGTTATCACATTCGTTCTCTTTATTCTAGTTCAAAGTTCTCATGATCATACCTCTCCTCATTTGGTTCGATCATGTTATCACATTCGTTCTCTTTATTCTAGTTCCTCATTTATGATAACATCAAGATCTTTGACGTTTTGCTTCGCTTTTTGTTAATTTCGTTGTATGATTAAGTTTTCCATAACTTAGGTGCTTAAATGTACATCTTCGATTGATCCCATCTGGTTCATTTCTGCCCATGTCAATACTGAGTCTAGGTCTTCCTAATTAGTCACACTGCTTATGGTGTCAGAAGCTACACTGATCATGACATTTTATTGTTGATGTGTGATATCATTATTATAATGTTGATGTGTGATATCATTATTATAATGTTGATGTGTGATATCATTATTATAATGTTGATGTGTGATATCATTATCATAACGTTGATGTGTGATATTATTATCATAATGTTGATGTGTGATATTATTATAATGTTGATGTGTGATATCATTATCATAATGTTGACGTGTGATATCATTATCATAATGTTGATGTGTGATATCATTATTATAATGTTGATGTGTGATATCATTATCATAATGTTGATGTGTGTTATCATTATTATAATGTTGATGTGTGATATCATTATTATAATGTTGATGTGTGATATCATTATTATAATGTTGATGTGTGATATCATTATTATAATGTTGATGTGTGATATCATTATCATAATGTTGATGTGTGATATCATTATTATAATGTTGATGTGTGATATCATTATCATAATGTTGATGTGTGATATCATTATCATAATGTTGATGTGTGATATCATTATTATAATGTTGATGTGTGATATCATTATTATAATGTTGATGTGTGATATCATTATCATAATGTTGATGTATGATATCATTATTATAATGTTGATGTGTGATATCATTATTGTAATGTTGATGTGTGATATCATTATTATAATGTTGATGTGTGATATCATTATTATAATGTTGATGTGTGATATCATTATTATAATGTTGATGTGTGATATCATTATTATAATGTTGATGTGTGATATCATTATTATAATGTTGATGTGTGATATCATTATTATAATGTTGATGTGTGATATCATTATCATAATGTTGATGTATGATATCATTATTATAATGTTGATGTGTGATATCATTATTGTAATGTTGATGTGTGATATCATTATCATAATGTTGATGTATGATATCATTATTATAATGTTGATGTGTGATATCAT
>NC_092225.1:100655438-100685438 GCF_036320965.1 Panulirus ornatus | reverse complement strand
TCTGGGAGCGTTGAAGAATGTATGGAAGGAGAGCAAAAATGGGTATGTTTGAAGGAACAGTGGTTCCAACAATGTTATATGGTTGCGAGGCATGGGCTATAGATAGGGTTGTGCGGAGGATGGATGTGTTGGAAATGAGATGTTTGAGGACAATATGTGGTGTGAGGTGGTTTGATCGAAAAAAAAAGGGCAAGAGAGATGTGCGGTAATGAAAAAAGAGTGTGGTTGAGAGAGCAGAAGAGGGTGTTTTGAAATGGTCTGAACACATAGAGAGAATGAGTGAGGAAAGATTGACAAAGAGGATATATGTGTCAGATGTGGAGGGAAGAAGGAGAATTGGGAGACCAAATTGGAGGTGGAAGGATGGAGTGAAAAAGATTTTGAGCGATCGGGACCTGAACATGCAGGAGGGTGAAAGGCGTGCAAGGAATAGAGTGAATTGGAACAATGCCGTATACCGGGGTCGAAGTGCTGTCAATGGATTAAACCAGGGCATGTGAAGCGTCTGGGGTAAACCATGGAAAGGTCTGTGGGGCTTAGATATGGAAAGGGAGCTGTGGTTTCTGCATTATACATGACAGCTAGAGACTGAGTGTGAACAAATGTGGCCTTTGTTGTCTTTCCCTGGCGCTACCTCGCTGGAGGGGGGGGGGGGGGGGATGCTATTTCGTGTGTAGCGGGGTGGCTACGAGAATGGATGAAGGCAGCAAGTATGAATACGTGCATGTGCACATGTGTATATATGTATATGTCTGTGTATGTATATGTATGTATACGGTGAAATGTATATGTATGTATGTGCATGTGTGGGCGTTTATGTACATACATGTTTATATGGGTGGGGTGGGCCATTTTTTCGTCTATTTCCTTGCGCTACCTCGCTAACGCGGGAGACGGCGATTAAGTCAAATAAATAAATAGAATAACATATAGACGGTGTGACCTTCCCATGATAAGGGGATGTTGATAGGCCGGTGTCACTCGTTCGCTTTCTATATCTCTGACAACAGACGTCATGTCATTTGTAAAGATAAGATCTGTGGTATTGTTGTGCCTGCTGTCCGGGGTCCCTCTGTCTTTACGTGGAGAGAGAGAGAGAGAGAGAGAGAGAGAGAGAGAGAGAGAGAGAGAGAGAGAGAGAGAGAGAGAGAGAGAGAGAGAGAGAGAGAGAGAGACGTTGGTTAGAGGTTTCTGGGATGTTTTATACAGTGGTAGTGTGGGATAAGACGCGCACCACATGAACAATATGTTCCCCAAGACGTTTAAAGACAGTATTTATGGAATTATCTGAACACCAACTATTGCCACGAGGACAGACCAATGCGTTATGTAAAAACCTACGAATTTTTAAAAACCTACGAATTTTTAAAAACCTGCGAATTTTTAAAACCCTACGAATTTTTAAAAACCTACGAATTTTTAAAAACCTACGAATTTAAAAAAAAATATTTAAATGTTAAATTAAATAAATGAACGACTGATAATTTGCATCTTGAACTATGTAAATGGGTGTGTGTGTGTGTGTGTGTGAGTGTGTGTGTGTTACCGGACTCCGCCTGCTCGAGGTTACACCGCTAGTGAAAAGTCACCTTTGACGACGCTATATTATCGTAACTTGACGAAAGAAGCGACAGCCTCTTCAGTGAACTCGTTTCAAAGGACGCCATCCTGCCCCTGCTACTGAACGTAGCTCGCCCTAGGAGCTGCGGGAGTTATATAGATAGATAAATATACAGATTAATAGATAGAGAGATAGATAGATAGATAGATAGATGATAGACAGACAGATAGATAGATAGATGATAGAGATAGATAGATAGACAATAGATAGATAGATAATTGATAGATTGATAGGTACATAAATTGATAGATAGATAGATAGGTAGACAGACAGTTAGATAGATAATACATAGATAGATAGATAGATAGATGATAGAACATGGGAATACCGGAGTGTTGATGGGAGATTTCAGTGACAGAAAAAGCGAAGGAAAAGAAAACGTAGCGGGACGATTTGATTATGAAGACAATAGGACCACAAAAGGTGAAAATGTAATTAATTACTGTGTACACGACGAACGTATGATCATGAATGGTTTCTTTGGGAGCAGACAATGACATACGTGCACGAGACATACAGAACGAATGAGATTCAATAACACACAGAGAACAGTTCGCTCAAAAATCACCGAATAGCTATAATATCATATCAGGTAATCTTATGACAATAGTCGTTGATAATATACCTAATAGTCAGATTCTGATCACACATTGGTAGTAGGTGACAGTAAAAGGCTAAATAAAATGGTAGTAGGAGAAATGGTGACACTAAAAGGCTAAATAAAATGGTAGTAGGAGAAATGGTGACACTAAAAGGCTAAATAAAGTGGTAGTAGGAGAAATGGTGACGGCAAAAGGCTAAATAAAATGGTAGTAGGAGAAATGATGACACTAAAAGGCTAAATAAAATGGTAGTAAGAGAAATGGTGACACTAAAAGGCTAAATAAAGTGGTAGTAGGAGAAATGGTGACAGTAAAAGGCTAGATAAAATGGTAGTAGGAGAAATGGTGACACTAAAAGGCTAAATAAAATGGTAGTAGGAGAAATGGTGACAGCAAAAGGCTAAGTATTTTGAAGGTTTGTTGAATGTGTTTGTTGATAGAGTGGCATATATAGGGTGTTTTGGTCGAGGTGGTGTGCAAAGTGAGAGGGTTAGGGAAAATGATTTGGTAAGCAGAGAAGAGGTAGTAAAAGCTTTGCGGAAGATAAAAGCCGGCAAGGCAGCAGGTTTGGATGGTATTGCAGTGGAATTTATTAAAAAAGGGGGTGACTGTATTATTGACTGGTTGGTAAGGTTATTTAATGTATGTATGACTCATGGTGAGGCGCCTGAGGATTGGCGGAATGCGTGCATAGTGCCATTGTACAAAGGCAAAGGGGATAAGAGTGAGTGCTCAAATTACAGAGGTATAAGTTTGTTGAGTATTCCTGGTAAATTATATGGGAGGGTATTGATTGAGAGGGTCAAGGCATGTACAGAGCATCAGATTGGGGAAGAGCAGTGTGGTTTCAGAAGTGGTAGAGGATGTGTGGATCAGGTGTTTGCTTTGAAGAATGTATGTGAGAAATACTTAGAAAAGCAAATGGATTTGTATGTAGCATTTATGGATCTGGAGAAGGCATATGATAGAGTTGATAGAGATGCCCTGTGGAAGGTATTAAGAATATATGGTGTGGGAGGCAAGTTGTTAGAAGCAGTGAAAAGTTTTTATCGAGGATGTAAGGCATGTGTACGTGTAGGAAGAGAGGAAAGTGATTGGTTCTCAGTGAATGTAGGTTTGCGGCAGGGGTGTGTGATGTCTCCATGGTTGTTTAATTTGTTTATGGATGGGGTTGTTAGGGAGGTAAATGCAAGAGTTCTGGAAAGAGGGGCAAGTATGAAGTCTGTTGGGGATGAGAGAGCTTGGGAAGTGAGTCAGTTGTTGTTCGCTGATGATACAGCGCTGGTGGCTGATTCATGTGAGAAACTGCAGAAGCTGGTGACTGAGTTTGGTAAAGTGTGTGAAAGAAGAAAGTTAAGAGTAAATGTGAATAAGAGCAAGGTTATTAGGTACAGTAGGGTTGAGGGTCAAGTCAATTGGGAGGTAAGTTTGAATGGAGAAAAACTGGAGGAAGTGAAGTGTTTTAGATATCTGGGAGTGGATCTGGCAGCGGATGGAACCATGGAAGCGGAAGTGGATCATAGGGTGGGGGAGGGGGCGAAAATTCTGGGAGCCTTGAAGAATGTGTGGAAGTCGAGAACATTATCACGGAAAGCAAAAATGGGTATGTTTGAAGGAATAGTGGTTCCAACAATGTTGTATGGTTGCGAGGCATGGGCTATGGATAGAATTGTGCGCAGGAGGATGGATGTGCTGGAAATGAGATGTTTGAGGACAATTTGTGGTGTGAGGTGGTTTGATCGAGTAAGTAACGTAAGGGTAAGAGAGATGTGTGGAAATAAAAAGAGCGTGGTTGAGAGAGCAGAAGAGGGTGTTTTGAAATGGTTTGGGCACATGGAGAGAATGAGTGAGGAAAGATTGACCAAGAGGATATATGTGTCGGAGGTGGAGGGAACGAGGAGAAGTGGGAGACCAAATTGGAGGTGGAAAGATGGAGTGAAAAAGATTTTGTGTGATTGGGGCCTGAACATGCAGGAGGGTGAAAGGAGGGCAAGGAATAGAGTGAATTGGATCGATGTGGTATACCGGGGTTGACGTGTTGATGGATTGAATCAGGGCATGTGAAGCGTCTGGGGTAAACCATGGAAAGCTGTGTAGGTATGTATATTTGCGTGTGTGGACGTATGTATATACATGTGTATGGGGGTGGGTTGGTCCATTTCTTTCGTCTGTTTCCTTGCGCTACGTCGCAAACGCGGGAGACAGCGACAAAAAAAAAGGCTAAATAAAATGGTAGTAGGAGAAATGGTGACAGTAAAAGGCTAAATACAACTTAAACAAAGACTGAAAGTAAATATTTTTTCTCTAAACACAGAAAATCTCTTTCAAGACAGAAGACTTAAATGGAGATACAGAGAGAAATGCGGAGATGGGAATAAGAAGAGATGATGAAGATGAATGGATACAGTAAAACGTATAATTACAGGATAAACATACACGTCATGCGCCCAGTAAGATAACGTCTATACCCGTCATGCGCCCAGTAAGATAACATCTATACGCATCATGCGCCCAGTAAGATAACGTCTATACCCGTCATGCGCCCAGTAAGATAACATCTATACACGTCATGCGCCCAGTAAGATAACGTCTATACCCGTCATGCGCCCAGTAAGATAACATCTATACCCGTCATGCGCCCAGTAAGATAACATCTATACGCATCATGCGCCCAGTAAGATAACGTCTATACGCATCATGCGCCCAGTAAGATAAGATCTACACACGTCATGCGCCCAGTAAGATCACGTCTATACGCATCATGCGCCCAGTAAGATAACATCTATACACGTCATGCGCCCAGTAAGATAACGTCTATACCCGTCATGCGCCCAGTAAGATAACATCTATACACGTCATGCGCCCAGTAAGATAACGTCTATACACGTCATGCGCCCAGTAAGATAACGTCTATACCCGTCATGCGCCCAGTAAGATAACATCTATTCCCGTCATGCGCCCAGTAAGATAACATCTATACACGTCATGCGCCCAGTAAGATAACGTCTATACCCATCATGCGCCCAGTAAGATAACATCTATACCCGTCATGCGCCCAGTAAGATAACATCTATACGCATCATGCGCCCAGTAAGATAACGTCTATACGCATCATGCGCCCAGTAAGATAACATCTATACACGTCATGCGCCCAGTAAGATAACGTCTATACGCATCATGCGCCCAGTAAGATAACATCTATACACGTCATGCGCCCAGTAAGATAACGTCTATACGCATCATGCGCCCAGTAAGATAACATCTATACACGTCATGCGCCCAGTAAGATAACGTCTATACCCGTCATGCGCCCAGTAAGATAACATCTATACACGTCATGCGCCCAGTAAGATAACGTCTATACCCGTCATGCGCCCAGTAAGATAACATCTATACACGTCATGCGCCCAGTAAGATAACATCTATTCCCGTCATGCGCCCAGTAAGATAACATCTATACACGTCTATACACACAGACAGAAAGGTAAAAAAAAATATGAAATTGATCAATTTTCGAGTCTGTCATCAACCATATAGTGGCATACGGAGCAGGTGGCTGGAAATGAACAACGGGTCTCAGAATTCCAGCAGCTGGAATGGGTCTCTCTCTCTCTCTCTCTCTCTCTCTCTCTCTCTCTCTCTCTCTCTCTCTCTCTCTCTCTCTCTCTCTCTCCACTCCACTTACATAACAACAATGAACACATCACCACGAAGAGGCATGACGAGAGAGAGAGAGAGAGAGAGAGAGAGAGAGAGAGAGAGAGAGAGAGAGAGAGAGAGAGAGAGAGAGAGAGAGTTGCCACGGTCAGATGGAACAAGACTATTAGAAAGACGGATATAGGATGAACATGTCGGTACGACCCTTGAGCACGACGGTACGGCCCTTGAGCACGACGGTACGACCCTTGAGCACGACGGTACGACCCTTGAGCACGACGGTACGACCCTTGAGCAAGACGGTACGGCCCTTGAGCACGACGGTACGACCCTTGAGCACGACGGTACGGCCCTTGAGCACGACGGTACGACCCTTGAGCACGACGGTACGACCCTTGAGCACGACGGTACGACCCTTGAGCACGACGGTACGATCCTTGAGCACGACGGTACGATCCTTGAGCACGACAGTACGATCCTTGAACACGACGGTACGACCCTTGAGCACGACGGTACGAGCCTTGAGCACGACGGTACGATCCTTGAACACGACGGTACGGCCCTTGAGCACGACGGTACGAGCCTTGAGCACGACGGTAAGACCCTTGAGCACGACGGTACGACCCTTGAGCACGACGGTACGGCCCTTGAGCACGACGGTACGACCCTTGAGCACGACGGTACGACCCTTGAGCACGACGGTACGGCCCTTGAGCACGACGGTACGACCCTTGAGCACGACGGTACGACCCTTGAGCACGACGGTACGGCCCTTGAGCACGACGGTACGGCCCTTGAGCACGACGGTACGACCCTTGAGCACGACGGTACGACCCTTGAGCACGACGGTACGACCCTTGAGCACGACGGTACGGCCCTTGAGCACGACGGTACGACCCTTGAGCACGACGGTACGACCCTTGAGCACGACGGTACGGCCCTTGAGCACGACGGTACGATCCTTGAGCACGACGGTACGATCCTTGAACACGACGGTACGATCCTTGAACACGACGGTACGACCCTTGAGCACGACGGTACGAGCCTTGAGCACGACGGTACGACCCTTGAACACGACGGTACGAGCCTTGAGCACGACGGTAAGGCCCTTGAGCACGACGGTACGAGCCTTGAGCACGACGGTACGACCCTTGAGCACGACGGTACGATCCTTGAACACGACGGTACGGCCCTTGAGCACGACGGTACGAGCCTTGAGAACGACGGTACGACCCTTGAACACGACGACACGACCCTTGAGCACGACGGTACGAGCCTTGAGCACGACGGTACGACCGTTTAGCACGACGGTACGACCCTTGAGCACGACGGTACGACCCTTGAGCACGACGGTACGACCCTTGGGTATGATAGCCTGACCTCTGACCTGACCAGGGAGGTACTACCCCCCTTGTTATCAGGACTATTGGTGATGGCGGAGCAGTGAACCAGCACTACAGTGTCTGTCAAGCACCGCTCCCTGACCCATCCTTTCCTTCCGCCTCAACCACACATTTTTTCGCTGGCGTTCAACCCGGAAACACAATCTCTCCCTCGCACAGAACAATTGGGTAATGACGAGAGAGAAATGAGGTGTTACCGGACTCCACCAGTGTCTGGTTACACCGCGAGGGAAGAGTCACCTCCGACAATGGACGGAAAGGAGTACAGATTCGTCGAAGTACACCCAGCTCGAAGGGGGAAGGGGGTTTCCATCATTTCCCTGCTCCTGTTTGGGGCGCGGTTATGGGGTTATTCCATGAAAAGTGAGGTATGAGAAATAATATAAATCCGAATTGAATGCCTTAAAGATATCAAATAATGGAAAAGGAAGTTAAGTAATCTCCATTACAATTATATATTCTATTTCTATTATACTTTGTCGCTGTCTCCCGCGTTAGCGAGGTAGCGCAAGGAAACAGACGAAAGAATGGCCCAACCCACCCACATACACATGTATATACATACACGTCCACACACGTACATATACATACCTATACATTTCAATGCATACATACATATACATACACAGACATATACATATATACACATGTACATATTCATACTGCCCTCAGCCATTCCCGTCGCCACCCCGGCAACACATGAAAATGGTATATGTGATCTAGTTTATGCATATAACCACAAGGAAAATGAAACACGATAACTTCCCAAGTGCACTTTCGTGTAATGATCACATCATTAGGGGAGACACAAGGACGAGACAGAAGACGTAGAAGAGTCTGTTGGTAATACAAAGAGGAGACGTAGCTAAGACAAAACTTGATGAAAAATATATAAGCGGATGTTGGATGAAGGGGGGTGGGTGGAAGAGAGTTGGTGTGGGGGGGGGAAAATGGATGACGCGCCCCCAATCAGATCATGACGCGTCATCCGGTGTCATGTGGTTGACAACTTCATGCGGGTGATACGATCCGCGAACACGTTTCTATATTCATAATGGTCGACCAAAATAACAAAAGCATTGGAAACCATAAAATACAACCCAGTTATAATGACTCTCACTCTATATTTGCTCAACCACAACATTTTTGTATCACTAAAGTCAAGATATTTCCATTGAAACAGTAATTATATTCTGCCATGTAATAATAATAACGATGAAAATGCTAGTCACTTATAAAGGACCGGTTACTTATCATGGATCAAATTACTTTTAAATGAACGAGCCACTTCTTTATCAGTTATTTATGGAGAGTCATTTACTTATAAAGGACCATTTACTTATAAGGAACCAATTATCAAGAAAGAAACTGTTAGTCGTGAAGAACCAGTTACTTATAGAGAACCCTAGACAGAACCAATTACTTATAAAACTAATAGTTATAATAATAATTACTTATAAAGAGCTAGTTACTTATAAAAAGCCAATTACTTATATACACCCTCGACAGAACTAATTACTTATAAAGATCCAAATACTTAAAAACCAATTACTTATATAGAACAAAATACTTACAAATAACCAATTACTTATAAAGACTATGTTGCTTAGAAAGACCAATTACTTATAAAGGACAAAATACATATAAAAGACCAACTAATAATATAGAATTAGTTGCTAATAAAGACCCAATTACTTATAAGTAAAGAACCAATTACTTATAAGTAAAGAACCAATTACTTATAAGTAAAGATGCAATTACTTATAAGTAAAGAACCAATTACTTATAAAAAGAAGAACCGGTTATTTATAAACGATAAGTTAACGGGAGATGTGCGAGAGATGCGTTCACCAAATCTATTTCTAAGTTTTCCCCTCTCGTCTAATGAACTTTGAACTTGATTTAGACGGTGAGGGCAGGATGCCGCCACACTTGTCATTAGAGGCGACAACGTATCTTGAGAGCAAGTTCTAAACTGTGGATTGGCACTTTCCTGCTTCAAAACCCAACCCCCTCTCCCTCCCTCCCTCCCTCTTCTCGACCCCTCCCCCTCACAAGGTCGGATTACCATTGTCACACAGCACGATGAGTTATCTTAGTGGGGGGGGAAGGGGGAGAGGGGGAGAGGGGGAAAGGGGGAGAGTCTGGTTACCATTCATCAGTTCTTCTTCCCCCACCCTGCCTCCCCCCCTCCCCCCTCCCCCTCCCCCCTCTTCTATTGTTCTAGAACCATGTTATTGTTCATCCTCCTCCTTCTCCCCCTCCTCCTCACCCCCCTCCTCACCCCTTACCCGTCACCAACCTCCCCCACCCAACATCCCCAGGCGCCACCCTCCTCTCTCTCTCTCTCTCTCTCTCTCTCTCTCTCTCTCTCTCTCTCTCTCTCTCCCCACCCACCCTCCTAACCCAACACCCATCCCCCTCCCCACCTCACGCAGCCACCCTCCCCTCCTTCCCCCCCCCCCCCCCTCCGCCACCCGCCTCTCCCCCCTCCCTCCCCTCCACCGTCTATCATCGTTATTACTATGAGATAATTCCAGTCACTATTGTGCCAGAACAAACCCCTTTTGTGTCCCCTCAAAGGCTGAGCCGTCAGGTGGGGGGTTATCTTGTTGTTTGGTCAGGTGGAGGTTATCTTGTTGTTTGGTCAGGTGGAGGTTATCTTGTTGTTTGGTCAGGTGGAGGTTATCTTGTTGTTTGGTCAGGTGGAGGTTATCTTGTTGTTTGGTCAGGTGGGCGGTTATCTTGTTGTTTGGTCAGGTGGGGGGTTATCTTGTTGTTTGGTCAGGTGGAGGTTATCTTGTTGTTTGGTCAGGTGGAGGTTATCTTGTTGTTTGGTCAGGTGGGGGTTATCTTGTTGTTTGGTCAGGTGGAGGTTATCTTGTTATTTGGTCAGGTGGAGGCCATCTTGTTGTTTAGTCAGGTGGAGGTTATCTTGTTGTTTGGTCAGGTGGAGGTTATCTTGTTGTTTGGTCAGGTGGAGGTTATCTTGTTGTTTGGTCAGGTGGAGGTTATCTTGTTGTCTGGTCAGGTGGAGGTTATCTTGTTGTTTGGTCAGGTGGAGGTTATCTTGTTGTTTGGTCAGGTGGGGGTTATCTTGTTGTTTGGTCAGGTGGAGGTTATCTTGTTATTTGGTCAGGTGGAGGTTATCTTGTTGTTTGGTCAGGTGGAGGTTATCTTGTTGTTTGGTCAGGTGGACGTTATTTTGTTGTTTGGTCAGGTGGAGGTTATCTTGTTGTTTGGTTAGGTGGGGGGTTATCTTGTTGTTTGGTCAGGTGGAGGTTATCTTGTTGTTTGGTCAGGTGGGGGGTTATCTTGTTGTTTGGTCAGGTGGAGGTTATCTTGTTGTTTGGTCAAGTGGGCGGTTATCTTGTTGTTTGGTCAGGTGGAGGTTATCTTGTTGTTTGGTCAGGTGGGCGGTTATCTTGTTGTTTGGTCAGGTGGGGGGTTATCTTGTTATTTGGTCAGGTGGAGGTTATCTTGTTGTTTGGTCAGGTGGAGGTTATCTTGTTGTTTGGTCAGGTGGAGGTTATCTTGTTGTTTGGTCAGGTGGAGGTTATCTTGTTGTTTGGTCAGGTGGAGGTTATCTTGTTGTTTGGTCAGGTGGAAGTTATTTTGTTGTTTGGTCAGGTGGAGGTTATCTTGTTGTTTGGTCAGGTGGAGTTTATCGTGTTGTTTGATCAGGTGGGGGTTATCTTGCACTTGGTCATTAAGATATTATCTTGCTGATGGATAGATAAGGTTATCTTACTAGTATGGTTATCGTGCAGAAAGTTAGGAAGGGTCTTGCACCATCATTGTGGTTTAAAAACTCAAAGGTTATGATCAAGTTACCCCTCACTCTTCTCTCTTCTATAGTGGACTAATTCAGGGAATTCTGACCTTCCCCTTTGTGTGTGTGTGTAATCATTATCTGTCTCAACCTTGCATATATGTATCATGTCTTTACTCCTGTGTATGCACGCGCGCACATACACACAAGGCATATTTAAAGACCCTGGGTATATATATATATATATATATATACCCAGTTTTTATCGAGGATGTAAGGCATGTGTACGTGTAGGAAGAGAGGAAAGTGATTGGTTCTCAGTGAATGTAGGTTTGCGGCAGGGGTGTGTGATGTCTCCATGGTTGTTTAATTTGTTTATGGATGGGGTTGTTAGGGAGGTAAATGCAAGAGTCCTGGAAAGAGGGGCAAGTATGAAGTCTGTTGGGGATGAGAGAGCTTGGGAAGTGAGTCAGTTGTTGTTCGCTGATGATACAGCGCTGGTGGCTGATTCATGTGAGAAACTGCAGAAGCTGGTGACTGAGTTTGGTAAAGTGTGTGGAAGAAGAAAGTTAAGAGTAAATGTGAATAAGAGCAAGGTTATTAGGTACAGTAGGGTTGAGGGTCAAGTCAATTGGGAGGTGAGTTTGAATGGAGAAAAACTGGAGGAAGTGAAGTGTTTTAGATATCTGGGAGTGGATCTGTCAGCGGATGGAACCATGGAAGCGGAAGTGGATCATAGGGTGGGGGAGGGGGCGAAAATTTTGGGAGCCTTGAAAAATGTGTGGAAGTCGAGAACATTATCTCGGAAAGCAAAAATGGGTATGTTTGAAGGAATAGTGGTTCCAACAATGTTGTATGGTTGCGAGGCGTGGGCTATGGATAGAGTTGTGCGCAGGAGGATGGATGTGCTGGAAATGAGATGTTTGAGGTCAATGTGTGGTGTGAGGTGGTTTGATCGAGTAAGTAACGTAAGGGTAAGAGAGATGTGTGGAAATAAAAAGAGCGTGGTTGAGAGAGCAGAAGAGGGTGTTTTGAAATGGTTTGGGCACATGGAGAGAATGAGTGAGGAAAGATTGACCAAGAGGATATATGTGTCGGAGGTGGAGGGAACGAGGAGAAGAGGGAGACCAAATTGGAGGTGGAAAGATGGAGTGAAAAAGATTTTGTGTGATCGGGGCCTGAACATGCAGGAGGGTGAAAGGAGGGCAAGGAATAGAGTGAATTGGAGCGATGTGGTATACAGGGGTTGACGTGCTGTCAGTGGATTGAATCAAGGCATGTGAAGCGTCTGGGGTAAACCA
Organism: Panulirus ornatus; assembly: GCF_036320965.1. Taxonomy (NCBI): domain Eukaryota; kingdom Metazoa; phylum Arthropoda; class Malacostraca; order Decapoda; family Palinuridae; genus Panulirus; species Panulirus ornatus. The sequence goes on along the minus strand of NC_092225.1, from coordinate 100,673,082 downwards.
TGGAAAGCTGTGTAGGTATGTATATTTGCGTGTGTGGACGTGTGTATGTACATGTGTATGGGGGGGGTGGGTTGGGCCATTTCTTTCGTCTGTTTCCTTGCGCTACCTCGCAAACGCGGGAGACAGCGACAAAGTATAAAAAAAAAAAAAAAAATATATATATATATATATATATATATATATATATATATATATATATATATATATATATATATATATATGTCATGAACAATCGCATGTTTGCCAAATGGCGTCCTAGCTACGTCTCTTCGTTGTATATCAACTGACTGTAATATTTCTCTCTTGTGTCTCCCCTGATGATGTGATTATTACACGAAAGTGCACTTGAGAACTTATCGTGTTTCGTTTTCCCTGTGGACTCATATATATATATATATATATATATATATATATATATATATATATAGTGCACATGAACGCACACTATCATATATCATACTATCCTCCAACAGCTAGGATCGAACCAGGGACCCCTGCGTAAGAGGTGGGAGCACTACTGCTAAGCTATGACCAACCCTTGCCCTGGCAGTAATGCTCCCACAGCCCAGTGACTCGCCTCTTATCACCCAAACAAAGCCAATCAATACGTAATTAGCAACTTGATTATTCTAAACTCAAGCCAATCTAGTAGATTTTGATATCCAGGATTCGACCCATCTTATTCTGGTTTCATCTCTCTTGTTGTCATCTTACACAAACAAGCCTTTATCATACCCACTCTTATTTAACCTAAAAGATTGGTAATTAAGAAATATAGATGCTTATCATTACCTCAAAAATATTACTACATTTCATTTATTATCATTATTATTATCATTATCATTATTATTATTATTATTATTACTATTAATATTACCATCATTATTTCATTATTATTATTTCTATTATCATCATTATTATCATTATTATTATCATTATCATCATATTATTACAATGATTATTATTATTATTATCATTGCGCGCGCGCGCTTGTGTGTGTGTGTGTGTGTGTGTGTGTGTGTGTGTGTGTGTGTGTGTGTGTGTGTGTGTGTGAGTGCCATTTCTGGCACAGGGAACTCCATATATATTTGTAGTATAGTAGGCACTTTTATGTAAATATATACGTTTTGTAAAATATCATGAACTGCTTCATCCCAAATAAATTCAATTGGTTTCATTCCATTAATTACATACTATTAATTTGCAATTATTTTGTTCCGTCCAGCCAAGTATTCCTACATCTATTTTTTTATGTACAGGGAGTAACTTAAAAATGGATCGGATACCATATTCTTTACTTATTTCGTATTTCTTGATTTTATCTAAATTCTGGAAATAGCGTCATTAACAGTAATGAAGGAATTATTGTGGTCACTGAGATATTATGGTGTCTAAAGTAATAACACAAAATAAATGAATTATGTTCTATTTATCAATAGATCAGGTTGTATATGAGAAGGGGGAGGGGGAAAGGGTAGCATAAACTAATAATAATAATAATAATAATAATAATAATAATAATAATAATAATAATAATAATAATAATAATGTAGCATAAACGAGAAGACAAATATCTTATTTACCACAAATGTGTTTCATTTTACACCTCTGTCAGTGCGTTCAACACCCCCCCCCCCTACACACACACAGACACACACACACACACACACACATCAACATACGTCAATAGGTTCAGCATTTTCGACTGTGCGTTCAAAACTTTTCTCCTACTAAATGCGTTCAAACAGTTTTACGCTTACCTTCAGCAATTTTTTTTTCTATATTAAACAATATCAACGAGAGCGAATGAAAAGGGAGAGACGCAAAGGAAATGTTAATTAACAGTTGCAGAAAAAAATAGCGGGAAGAAGAAAGACTTCTAAATATAGACTATATAAATATTCACTAATTATTGTATACTAATATACATTGTATATACATATATAGAGTGATTCTATGAATGGAATATCATTCTAGATAACCAATAAAATAATCATATTGTTAAAGAAAGTGATAAAAAAAAAGTGTTAAAAATCAACGAAGACTACGCTACATTTTCTGACACATAGAAAACGTAATAAAGTCATAAATTACAAATTTAACTTTATGACGGTATGGATATTGGTACAAATATTGTAAGAATACTCAAAAGAACACCCAGTGCAAATGTACCATTTAGCTTTTGTTATAAATAATTTATCCAGTACTTACCAAGGTCGAGAGAAGCCATGGGGAAGCGAAGCGTTCTTCAGTCTTGAAATATATTTAGACATGGACGTTTGGATATTCACAGTCGTGATCACTCATATATAAAACATGATATGTAGCACCACAATGCATTAGACAGTTTTGTTAAAGCTTTTCAAGTCCTAGTATCAATAAATATCAGGGTTTTTTTTTTAGCCATAAATAACCGAATTGTGAATTGTAATTCCGCCATTCAACACGCACTACACAGCTGCGTTGTACGCACATAGCACCATAATTAGATAGGTTTACGCATTTCTTGGAGTCAAAGAGTCATGTGGGATAATAGTTTTATGTTTAAGCTGTCTTATCACACACTGTAGTTACATAATTCCTAATCAATTCCTCAATTTTCCGGTCACTGCGGTACGAGAACTTCGGCGTGTCTCCGCTCTCAGCTCAAGCAGACGACACTGGCTACTCCATCTTGGCGGGAATTTATAAAGGTAAGCTTTTTCATATTCGTTACTTCTTTAAATATTTATTAAGGTGATTACTAAAAATAATTTCTTTGAAAAGCGTAGTGCTAGAGTATATCTAGAAAATTATTTTCAACTAAAAATTTGCATAAAATGTTTGATACAATAGGCACACATCTTTCAAAAGTAGTGGGCGATCATCTTTTTAATTAAATATGAACGTGATTGGAATTAATAGACATCAAATGATAAAAATCATCAAGGCTGAATCCGTATATCATTTGTCCATCGTGCACAACACAAAGGATGTTTATTCTGATGTTACAAAGGCAAATGAATATACAAGTCGGTTTATAAACACACACACCACACACACACACACGCACACACACACACCACACGCACACAACACACACACACACGGACCTCCATGGTGTAGCGGTTAGCGTTACTGACCATCAAGGCGCGCATGGGTCCACTTAAGCAACGGCATGGACCTTCCTTCCTCGTCCTTATGGAACGAACCTTACCCTACCCTTGCGTGGAGCGCAGACTCAAAGTTGCAAATGCCTCATAAATGGGGATCCAAGGGTTTATGTAAGAAAGATGAGGGAGCTATGAGGCTTTGTGGAAGAGTGTGAGGGTGTTGGGTCCACAGCTGACGTGGAAGAAGGGGGTGGGGAAGGGGGGGTGGGTGGGAGGAATGGAGTATCCGAAGAAAATGGTGAAGAGGTGATCTGCTTGTGTACATCTAGAGCAGCTGTGAGTGGAGGATACATGTGTACACGTTGGTGAGTGAGGATGAGAGTTATGAGGCACGCCTTACCTGGGTTATGAGGTAATTAAGAGGGTGATGACTGAGTGTAAACACAGGTGGAGCGTCTGACCATTTCCATGTGAAGGGCGAGGGTGGACAGCCTAGAACGGCATTAGAATTTGAGGAAAAGACATAATACGTGTGGCAGATGGAGCGAGAGTGAGTGAGCTTAGAAGAAGAAGGAGGCTGTGTGTAGAGATACGAAGGGAGACTGAAGATAAAGATAGAATGGGAGTGAATAAACTGAGTGGAAAGGGAGTGGAAGTTGAGGTGTTCAGGGAAGAGTTGCTTTGTGTGTGTGTGTGTGTGTGTGTGTGTGTGGCTTGCTGGCGGTGGGTTATGGCTGCCTGAGAGAGAGAGGCGCTGGTGAGCGATTGGGTAAAGAAGTTAAATCGCGAGTGAAAAAGGGACGTGTTTCGTGGGTACATCCAGGGAAGCAGTGCAATGATAAGGAGGAGTACAAGAGAAAGTTGGCAGGAGTTCAAGAGAAACGTTCGGAAGCTAAGAAAGAGGACTGGAAGTTGAGGTGAGGGTAGGTCGATGAACTTTAGGGAGAATACGAAAATGTTCTGGAAGACGGTGAATAGTGTAAGAAGAAAGGAACAAATAGGAGCGGCAGTGAGGACACCAAATGGGAGAGTGGTACTAGGAGAAAAATAAGTATAGATGAGACAGAGGTAGAGTATTCTTAAGGACTGTTGAATGACTAAGACGATGATATGTGCTGGATGTGGTTTGTTTAGGACGAGATGGCAAGCGGAGCGAGAAAGTCTAGAACGTATGGTCGGCGAAAAGAAAGGAGGTAGTGAAAGCCATGCAGATGATGAAGTGCGGCAAAGCGGCTGGATTGGATGGGATTGCTAATGATATTCCTAAGAAATGCGGTGACAATGTTGTTCGTTGGTTAATTAGGCTCATCAGCGTTTGTACATCCAAAGGTCAATGGCCTTTGGGAGATATAAATGACTGTTCGGATTACAGAGTTGTAAGTTTGTTGGATATTACGGTAAAGCGAATGTCAGAGTGATGGCTAAAAGAGAATCTGACTTAGGATTAGCAATGTGGCTTCAGGAAGGTAGGGGATGTGTGGACCAGGTGTTTCATTAGAAGAATTTGTGTGAACAGCAGTCAGAAAGACTGTAACTGTTCGTATCATATATGGATCTAGAGAAAGAGTACGTTAGACCTTGTGGAAGGTGCTAATGATATATGGCGTTAATGGAAACTTACTAAACACGTAGGGAAATTTTTACCAGGGGAGTTAGGCATATGTGCGAGTAGGAAGGGAGGAAGGTAGATGGTTCCCGTTGAAGGTAGGTCTGCTTCAAGGATGCGTGATGTCAGTATGACCGTTTAACCTGTTGATGCACGAAGTGGTGAGGGAGGTAGATGCAAGGGTCTTAGATTGGAGGGTGAGTCTACTGTATACCGGGGAGGGGAGGGAGCATGGAAGATGAATCAGCTTCTGTTTGCCGATGACACGGCTCTAGTGGCAGACTTTGGAGAAAAACCTCAGAAGCTGGCAACGTAGTTTGGGTAGATGTCAGAAGGTAGAAAGTTGAGAGTTAATGAAAATAAAAACAAGGTAATAACGTGCAGTAGGGAGAGGAGACAACATGGTTTAAATAGGAGAAATTGGAGGAAATAGATTGATTTGGACGCCTAAGAATGGACATAGTAATCTAATGATTTTACAATTGTCTATTGAGAATAAAGTGTATCAGAATGATGTTGTTTTTGATTACTCGAACATCTGTGATTGTCGTAATGTATAAGATATTTGATTACGTCATACGTAAATGACTTTATTTTCGAATATTGCATTATTCACTTCTCGTCTCCTCATCTATCATATCAATTGAAGTTCTCATGTTCTGTTTTACATATCTATAGTAACTACCCCAGAACCAGTTTCTGTGACTGAGTCCTGGTTTTTACCCAAGACCTCTTTCTAAAGGCTCTTACAGCCCGCGGATACGCTACTTCCAGCTGCAGGGTAATGTGGACTCCTTGGAGTAAAATGTACGCTGACGAAAGGATGTACTACTCCCAGTGAAACATACCCCGCCAAAGTTAATACTTCTGCAACCCTTGCAGGCGGAGTCCGGTAACACCTGCTTTGTTATATCTATAGTATATTAACATTTGTCTATATTTCAGTCTTCAAAAATCATACTCACGGCGATCGTTCATCTTCTATCACTGATAACGAATGGAAAATTTGCAGGCGTGTTAGCATGGAGCGGGACAAAAGAGAGGATAGTTACCAATTTACCTGTAGTTAATGAAGTATTTAAGAAGCTTTTAAACTGAAGTTCACCACAAAATGATATTGCGCTTAGGAGAAAAATATTCATTAAGTGTTACTTTCCCATCATATCGTATATTGTCGATAGGTTATGTCAGAAAAAAGAAATTCTTAAAAAATGGAGATGATTATGGCAACACTCGTCTCCGAGACGTAAACATGCATGTTGATTTCTAATCGGAGGATGAGAAAAATTTTCCCCACAAATTCCCTCTTATCTTTCACAATTCCCTCATCTGAACGTACACAAGAATTCAGAGGATTGTCTGCTTGTAATGAGAGACATTTCCTTGTCTCCCTCTGTCCATCTCTTTAAAAAGAGACTGAGGAGATAGGTATGGGAAAGGACGGGTTTCCACACATACTGTGTTTTGCAATAATTTATGCCGTGGAAAAAAAATGAGCGAGTGAAGCAGTACAGTTGGTCCAGAACTTTCGAAAGATGTACGAATATTAGTAGCATCTATGATCTAATCCTTGGCAAGATGATTTTCTTTTCTAGGAAATAACTTTAAATAAAATCTCGTATCATCTTAGTAGACAAACATCGTATGATATTTATTTTTGATAAAATCGGAAAGAGATACGACCTGAGACATTTTCACCCAGCCAAATCCTCATTGCCGTCACACACCTCAAGGTGGGATGACGTTTCGTTAGTTTATGTCTTCAAAGTGACCGGTTAGCGATAAATCATAATTAAACGAGTGAAATGCGAGTTTGTGTCGATATTGAAACATGTGTAGATCATTTCTTGTGTGTGGACGCTTGTGAAAACTTCAGTTCCCGTCAGAACGCATGCGTCTACGTCCATCGTAAGTACACGTCAACAGACCAAATGTTATAATTTATTTATCACTTATTATGATAAACCAATGTATTGTTTATATGTATTTTTATGCGTTACGATTTCCAGATGAATGATCGTTCAATAGTGAGATAAGGTATCAGCGTAAACGAATGGTTATATAACAAAGATATGTTATCGTGTGTAATATAACGTATTTGAGAGGTCGTGACGTTGCTAGTGATGTCACGTGACTTCCTTGATCAAGGCTAATGGGCCAAACATCAACATAATTGTGTGTATTTATGGGTATCAGTTATTTTTCTAATGGTCATTTGGTACATTTAACGCTCGGTTCAACGTGTGAACATTGCTGTGTTATCGTTGTAGGAGTGTGCCAGGCGGCTAATTATAGGTTCATAATTACAGGATCATAATTACAGGATCATAACTACAGGTTCATAATTACAGGTTCATAATTACAGGATCATAATTACAGGTTCATAATTACAGGATCATAATTACAGGTTCATAATTACAGGATCATAATTACAGGTTCATAATTACAGGATCATAATTACAGGATCATAATTACAGGTTCATAATTACAGGTTCATAATTACAGGTTCATAATTACATGTTCATAATTACAGGATCATAATTACAGGTTCATAATTACAGGTTCATAATTACAGGATCATAATTACAGGTTCATAATTACAGGTTCATAATTACAGGTTCATAATTACATGTTCATAATTACAGGATCATAATTACAGGTTCATAACTACAGGTTCATAACTACAGATTTCAGTATGCAAATTCATTTCACCAGTGTTAAGTAGTTACTTTAGATTGTACTTTAGTGTCAGGTAATATTTTAGTAACTTTAAAGTACTTGTGAATCTATTTTTCAGGTGTATGCCAAAGCCCAAAACCCAATTGTACATAATAATTGTATAGTCGTTGGCTTAGATATATAATTTTTGCATATTCAAATTTTGGATTTTGCAACGCTTGTTAAGAGATAGGCTCATTCAAACTGGTAATTTGATAGTTTGACAGCTCTGTCATAGCCGGGTGTCTAACTGGCGATAATTTAAGACCCCCCCAGCACTAACTAGATGCAATTAAGACACTTTATTCTTACGTTGTCTTCTGGTGAATCTCTCGTGTGTGTGCATCACATGAAGATAAATATATTAAAAATATATAAATATATATATAAGTCTGGCCATGCACTGTGTCGTCATACTGACCATTTGTCATGAAGTTAAACACTTGTGGCAGCTTCTTCTAGCCTTGAACTAACTTAAATTCTGTTTACAAACCCTTTTTACGCCGCACAGTCCAAAGATCAGTGATAAACTCCTGATGTTCACGGTAGATTCGACGGCCATGTTTGTTGTCCTGTCGACCAGCAGTTCGCGCATGCGCCGTGATGATGAGTATTAGTGTTTTAAGTGGCTGGCGCTATGTGGGGAATTTTATATGAAATTAGGTTCTGGATCGTCTAATAATAACTGATTATTACCGTAGAGTAATTAGCAAAATGGAAATAGAACCTTACAAGGTTATTAAAGTCATCGTCTGTGTTGTATTTCCTGCTATAGACCCGTAGTGAGTTTGAGGCCCAGACACAAGCTAATTTTTATAATTATTCTCGCATTGATTTAACGTACAATAAATAAAGAATAAATAAGATTATGTTGAATAAATAAGATTATTTTGAAAAGATTTGAACTCATGACAGAAAACGAAGTTGATGTATATGAAAATACAATTGGATTTTATTTTTTTTTTTTGATGAGAATATTATATTACAGTACAGAGAATATATCTTTTGGTAGAACAACTGAGGTGAAAGGTAATTATCACCGACGTGACCAGTCAAAGTGTACATTAGCCGGTTGTCTTAGATGGGAAAGACCGAAATGTAGGGTAATTAGGGAGAAAATGAACTTTCTAGTTGTTGAACAAGTTAGCCACCCAGTGATCAGAAATGCTAGAACATCTAGAATACTAGAACAGGATTAGATAATCTATATATAGGTAAGCACAGATGATATTTAGATCCGAATTTATAATAGAATTATTTGTAATCGAAGGTAAGTGGCTGTGATCATTACGTTTTACGGTATATTGATGCAGTTTTTGTTTCTCGCTCTCCATGTATTAATTACATTAATTGTATTGATCTATTTGATGTAAATGCCTCGTCTGTATTCCTCTGTTATGTGCTGAAGGTATGTATGCCATCTCACACGGTAAGTAGACTATCACTGCTGCCTTATATCTATCTATCTATCTATCTATCTATCTATCTATCTATCTATCTATCTATCTATATATATATATATATATATATATATATATATATATATATATATATATATATGACTCGTTTTGTCCTTTGACCACCATTGTAGGAGAGAGTCATTTTCCTTGTCATGTTGGAGTGTCTTTGGAAAATATATTGTCAAGTCCTGCTCGCTCATGGCCCTTCAGTAACCCCCTGACTTGTTGTGGGTGGGGAGGAAGGTGGGGGGGTTACAGGGTTGGGTGGGAGGGGAAGATGTGGGGAGAGGAGGAGCTGGGGGTGGGATGGGGAAGGAGTGGATGTTTTAAAACGTAGTTGGGTTTGTGTCGAAGTGTGTGTGTGTGTATGTGTGGTGGGTGGGGCTGTGTGTGTGGGGGGGGGGGGGGCCCGTGTGGGAATGTCCTCCCTCATTAAGATCAACTTACTGTAAGTCGAACGCTTTTTGTTTTGCTCCCTTTTGTACTTAATTTCCCTGTTGTACTTACTCTTCCAGATGTACATACTCTCCCTGTTGTACTTACTCTCCATGTTGTACTTGCTCTCCCTGTTGTACTTACTCTCCCTGTTGTATTTACTCTCCCGGTTGTACTTACTCTCCCGGTTGTACTTACTCTCCCGGTTGTACTTACCCTCCCTGTTGTACCTACTCTCCCTGTTGTACATACTCTCCCTGTTGTACATACTCTCCCTGTTGTACTTACTCTCCCAGTTGTACTTACTTTACTCTCCCTGTTGTACTTACTTTCCCTGTTACTCTCCCTGTTGTACTTACTCTCCCTTATACTCATCAGCTACCCTCATCCTCCCTGACTCGTCGTTCAGGTTCACTCTCCCTCCTCACCTTACCCACACTACTACTACTACTACCACCACCACTACTACTATTACCACCACCACTACTACTACTACTACTACTGCAATTACTATTACTGCTATTACTACCACTACTACTACCACCACTACTATTACTACCACCACTATTAATACTACTACTACTACTACCACCACTACTATTACTACCACCACTATTAATACTACTACTACTACTACCACCACTACTATTACTACCACCACTATTAATACTACTACTACTACTACCACCACTACTATTACTACCACCACTATTAATACTACTACTACTACTACCACCACTACTATTACTACCACCACCACCACTACTACTACTACTGCTACTACTACCACTACTATTACTACTGCTACTACTACTACTACTACTACTACTACTGCTACTCCTCTCTCTGACTGGATGATTTATCTACCACACCTTCTCCCTCACCCAATAACTAACCACGCACCCCCCTTCCTATACACCACCTTCCACTCTCTCTCTCTCTCTCTCTCTCTCTCTCTCTCTCTCTCTCTCTCTCTCCTCCCCCCTTTGCCTGCCCCAATTATATATCCTTAAGTGTAATCTACCCTTCCACCCACCCACCCACCGGGCGTAAAGTAAGACCCACTCTCTCTCTCTCTCTCTCTCTCTCTCTCTCTCTCTCTCTCTCTCTCTCTCTCTCTCTCTCTCTTTCACTGTGTATGACGTCATGGAGTCACTTAACATGTGAATTGCCATCCGTGGTGGCCAGAGGCGCTATTGACTCCAGGCTCGGCCGCCTCTGAATTGGCAGTAATCACCCTCGTTAATCAGGTAACTTGTGTGGAAATTGGTTGTGAATAGGAGGGAGGGAGGTAAGGGGTGGGGGTAGTGGGGGGGAGGGGGTGTGTCTCTAGCAAGGAAAACGTGATCTGGCACACATGGCTTAAACCCTTACCCCCCACCCCCTCCCCCCCTACGGCCTGGTCAGTTTGACTTCTGTTATTATCATCATCGTATTATCACCCAATTCGCTCGTTACGATGGTAGCATCGTCGTTTGAGGGACGTTTCGCCTGTCTACATTCTCCCTATTGAACTTAAGTTTATCTATTATGACTAGTCAAAGGGCCATCTTAAACCTATCTTTGAACAGCTACTAATTTCCATATATATATATATATATATATATATATATATATATATATATATGTTTTCTTTTTCTTTCAAACTATTCGCCATTTCCTGCATTAGCAAGGTAGCGTTAAGAACAGAGGAATGGGCTTCTGATAAATATCCTCACCTGGCCCCCTTCTCTGTTCCCTCTTTTGGAAAATTAAAAAAAAGACAAGAGGGGAGGATTTCTAGCCCCCCGCTCCCTCCCCTTTTAGTCGCCTTCTACGACACGCAGGGAATACGTGGGAAGTATTCTTTCTCCCCTATCCCCAGGGATAATATATATATATATATATATATATACATATATATATTGGGAGGTGAGTTTGAATGGAGAAAAACTGGAGGAAGTGAAGTGTTTTAGATATCTGGGAGTGGATCTGTCAGCGGATGGAACCATGGAAGCGGAAGTGGATCATAGGGTGGGGGAGGGGGCGAAAATTTTGGGAGCCTTGAAAAATGTGTGGAAGTCGAGAACATTATCTCGGAAAGCAAAAATGGGTATGTTTGAAGGAATAGTGGTTCCAACAATGTTGTATGGTTGCGAGGCGTGGGCTATGGATAGAGTTGTGCGCAGGAGGATGGATGTGCTGGAAATGAGATGTTTGAGGACAATGTGTGGTGTGAGGTGGTTTGATCGAGTAAGTAACGTAAGGGTAAGAGAGATGTGTGGAAATAAAAAGAGCGTGGTTGAGAGAGCAGAAGAGGGTGTTTTGAAATGGTTTGGCCACATGGAGAGAATGAGTGAGGAAAGATTGACCAAGAGGATATATGTGTCGGAGGTGGAGGGAACGAGGAGAAGAGGGAGACCAAATTGGAGGTGGAATGATGGAGTGAAAAAGATTTTGTGTGATCGGGGCCTGAACATGCAGGAGGGTGAAAGGAGGGCAAGGAATAGAGTGAATTGGAGCGATGTGGTATACAGGGGTTGACGTGCTGTCAGTGGAGTGAATCAAGGCATGTGAAGCGTCTGGGGTAAACCATGGAAAGCTGTGTAGGTATGTATATTTGCGTGTGTGGACGTGTGTATGTACATGTGTATGGGGGGGGGTTGGGCCATTTCTTTCGTCTGTTTCCTTGCGCTACCTCGCAAACGCGGGAGACAGCGACAAAGTATAAAAAAAAAAAAAAAAAAAATATATATATATATATATATATATATATATATATATATATATATATATATATATATATATATTAATGTGATATGAACGTATTTTAATGTGAAGGGGATCAAATCGCACACTTAACGTAATTCTATTCGTGTTGTACGAACGCATTCGTCTTTCGTCTCGATGCGTTTGGAAATCCTCTAATGTTTTTTTTTTTTCTTCCTTCGGGCAAGATCGACTGAGGTGTTTATGCAAGCAAGGACACCATTGCTATTCCGGAGAACCAGCGCGTCTATAAACTGCGGAGTGATAACACACACACACACACACACACACACACACATACACACACACACACACACACACACACACACATACACACACACACACACACAGGATCGCGGCTCACAAATTGGGTTCTGGGAACGCGTGTGTCTGTCTGTGTGTCTGTCTGCGTCTCCCCCTGGGGAGTTACCTAGCTTGGGGTGCCATCTTTTAAGACGATCGCATCGTTTTCCCTCCCCATCTCCTCCCCTTCCCCTCACCTCCCCTTCCCCTTCCCCTTCCTTCACGTCTGTGCAGAGCCAGACACCAGAGGTAGGAGGGACGAGGGGATTTGAGAAGAGAAAAGGGAGGAAGGGGGAAAGGGGAAAGGGGAGGAGGGTGGCGGAAGGGGAGAGTTTCGGGGAGAGTGCGGGAGCGGGCCCAGGGAGTGTCTGGGAGAGAGAGAGAGAGAGAGAGAGAGAGAGAGAGAGAGAGAGAGAGAGAGAGAGAGAGAGAGAGAAAAGGAGAGTTAAGTTTGTTCGTGGGTGGGTGGGTGGGTGGGTGGGATGGGTTGGGATAGGGTGAGGGGGGTGAGGGGGGTGAGGGGGGGGGGCTGGGGAGAGTGGTGGGGTGGGGAGGGGGGGGGGCTACCGGTGACGGGGTGCCGATAGTAACAACAAAGAGTCGGCCAGAAGAGGCCATTTGCTATTATATTCAAGACAAAAGACGCCCTTATCTGCACCTATTACGCCTGCGCCACCCAGAGATCTTCCGACACCGCTCCCCCCCCTACACCCCCACACCCTCCCCACCTCCCCAACCCCCCCTCCCTCAACCCTCCCTCCCTCCCTCCCCCCTCAATACAGTGGGAGGTGGGGGTCGGGGGGGGGGAGGGGGAGGGGGAGGGGGAAGCGACATGTTAGTAATGCTTCGATGATTTAGGTGGAGGAGGGAGGGGGGGGGGGCGGGGGTGGGGGGGTGAGAGGTCAGGTCAGTGGTGTCATCTGGGGTGAGGGGTAGTGGTGTTTGTACCCTGGGGGAGTGTGTTTACGTGGGTGCCACGGAGGGCCGGTGTGGTGCCCCTGGGGGACGGGGTGTGGGTGGGTGGGTGGGTGTCGTGCCCCAGGGGTGGGGTGGGGGGTTGAGGAGGGTGGGTTGTGGGAGGGTGTGTGTGTGTCTGTGGTGCCCCCAGGGGCTGTGTATGTTCGCATGTGGTGCCCCCAGGGGCTGTGTAGGTCCCCATGTGGTGCCCCCAGGGGCTGTGTATGTTCCCATGTGGTGCCCCCAGGGGCTGTGTATGTTCCCATGTGGTGCCCCCAGGGGCTGTGTAGGTCCCCAAGGGGTGCCCCCAGGGGCTGTGTATGTTCGTATGTGGTGCCCCAGGGGCTGTGTATGTTCGTATGTTGTGCCCCAGGAGCTGGTTATGTTCGTATGTGATGCCCCAGGGGCTGTGTATGTTCGCATGTGGTGCCCCCAGGGGCTGTGTATGTTCGCATGTGGTGCCCCAGGGGCTGTGTATGTTCGCATGTGGTGCCCCAGGGGCTGTGTATGTTCGTATGTTGTGCCCCAGGAGCTGGTTATGTTCGTATGTGATGCCCCAGGAGCTGTGTATGTTCGTATGTGGTGCCCCCAGGGGCTGTGTATGTTCGTATGTGGTGCCCCAGGAGCTGTGTATGTTCGTATGTGGTGCCCCCAGAGGCTGTGTATGTTCGTATGTGGTGCTCCAGGGGCTGTGTATGTTCGTATGTGGTGCCCCCAGAGGCTGTTTATGTTCGTATGTGGTGCCCCCAGGGGCTGTGTATGTTCGCATATGGTGCCCCAGGGACCCCCGGATAAACATGGGTAGTACCCCAGGGGCTGTTGTAGTACCCCCAGGGTATGATACTGGTACTGTGTTGTATAATATCACATAACGAAGACGTTACTGGAGCCAGGGTAATGAATGCACTACACTGATTGACAACACAGACACCGTGATGGCCTGGAGAGGCAGGTGGGGAGGGGCTTGGGCTTTGAATGCGACAACAGATGAGGTGCAGAAAAAAAAAAATAATGAGGGGCATAGTTTACCACAACGATAGTGAGGGTATGAGGACGAGCCGTGGTGGGAATTGTGTTGCATGAGCTGCAGCAAGAGGTAAAAAATGAGAAACACGTCTTGGGTTTAATGAGTCATGATGACCTTGAAAGTAAAAGATGTAGTGTGTAGTAGGGAGGCGAAAGGAGGAATGATGATTCTTGGACTGGTGGTCAAAGCTTTGGAAAAGTTCAGTGACGTTATCCTAATTGTTTGCAGTTCATTGGTGCGTCCCTAACTTGAATATTATGTTCAGTTAAGTCCCTAACTTGAATATTATGTTCAGTTAAGTCCCTAACTTGAATATTATGTTCAGTTAAGTCCCTAACTTGAATATTATGTTCAGTTAAGTCCCTAACTTGAATATTATGTTCAGTTAAGTCCCTAACTTGAATATTATGTTCAGTTAAGTCCCTAACTTGAATATTATGTTCAGTTAAGTCCCTAACTTGAATATTATGTTCAGTTAAGTCCCTAACTTGAATATTATGTTCAGTTAAGTCCCTAACTTGAATATTATGTTCAGTTAAGTCCCCAACTTGAATATTATGTTCAGTTAAGTCCCCAACTTGAATATTATGTTCAGTTAAGTCCCTAACTTGAATATTATGTTCAGTTAAGTCCCTAACTTGAATATTATGTTCAGTTAAGTCCCTAACTTGAATATTATGTTCAGTTAAGTCCCTAACTTGAATATTATGTTCAGTTAAGTCCCTAACTTGAATATTATGTTCAGTTAAGTCCCTAACTTGAATATTATGTTCATTTAAGTCCCTAACTTGAATATTATGTTCATTTAAATCCCTAACTTGAATATTATGTTCATTTAAGTCCCTAACTTGAATAT
The DNA here is from genome assembly GCF_036320965.1 of Panulirus ornatus. Taxonomy (NCBI): domain Eukaryota; kingdom Metazoa; phylum Arthropoda; class Malacostraca; order Decapoda; family Palinuridae; genus Panulirus; species Panulirus ornatus. Next base: position 100,657,880 of record NC_092225.1, on the reverse strand, counting down.
TATGTTCATTTAAGTCCCTAACTTGAATATTATGTTCAGTCAAGTCCCTAACTTGAATATTATGTTCATTTAAGTCCCTAACTTGAATATTATGTTCAGTTAAGTCCCTAACTTGAATATTATGTTCAGTCAAGTCCCTAACTTGAATATTATGTTCATTTAAGTCCCTAACTTGAATATTATGTTCAGTTAAGTCCCCAACTTGAATATTATGTTCAGTTAAGTCACTAACTTGAATATTATGTTCAGTTAAGTCCCTAACTTGAATATTATGTTCAAGGTGGCTCCGCTTGATCAAAGATAAGTGGGAGAAGTCCAGCTCCGACGTAACATACATGATTCCCCCCCAACTGAGAAAGGTACTTTATGAGGGGTCAGTGAGGTGACTGAAAGGAGAAGGTCAGGAGGGGAGTCTAACACAGGTATCCGACGTGGTCAGGGGCCTCGGATGAACCTGGATCTATGGAGGACCACAAGACTAGATGGTGTCAACACTGGTCATAGACGGAAGACGCTAACAAACGTAAAGTGCCTCCCTTCATTTTCTTCAACAAATCATTGATTTATGGAGTGACTTACCAGTCATAGAGATTAAAGGCAGCTCCGTAGATACATTTAAGAATGAAACTCCTTATGTTGACAGTATCTGCGCCTGTTTAAGATGTACATAAAACGGGTATTTCTCTCTTAATCCCCGACATGCTTTCGTGATACCTCATATGTAATGTGATCTCCGACATCCCACCCCCACGAAACACAGACCCAGTGGTCTGTTGCTGTGTGAATTCCTTTGAATTACCTTTTATTGGATCATTTTATTTCGCTATGATTGTGATGGCAGGGCCAAACTCCGGGATCACACTCCTCCATTTAAAAGTCACCAGAAGGAGCGATCTAGTTAAATTGGACTTGAGGAAGAGGGGTTTGCCCTAATGTGCATGTATTGTAAACTACCCAGACGCACTGGCTCGCCTCATGACGTAATACATACAATGCAAGGAAAACATGATTGTGCGAAGGAGCGATCGGCCCACACTCAGTCTCTCTCTCTCTCTCTCTCTCTCTCTCTCTCTCTCTCTCTCTCTCTCTCTCTCTCTCTCTCTCTCTCTCTGTGCAGACATGGACTTTGGAGTATTTGAAAGTGACGGAGAAAGGTTTATAGAAGAATTGAATTCGATATACCATCGCCGGTGTGTCTTGGCCACATTCGCCATAACACGTAGGCCTTGGTAACCCCCGGAGATCCTTCGATTACATGACGCAACACGGAATAACTTCCTGCATCAGGGTTTCGCACCAGGACTCGAGAGTATCCCACACCCACACACACCCACCCACACACACCCAAACACACCCACACCCCGCACCACGACTCAAGAGTATCCAACACCCATCCACACGCTCACCCACACACTCACACCCACCTACCCCCACACACCCACTCACGCACACCCACGCGTACACCCACACACCCACCCACACCCACCCACACTCAAAAAAATTTCAATCGAGACTTCCAACAGCGCAGTCAGTACCAGACGTCAGAGAGAGAGAGAGAGAGAGAGAGAGAGAGAGAGAGAGAGAGAGAGAGAGAGAGAGAGAGAGGAGGCATTTTTATTGTGCCAGGTTTCGCCATCCGCACATTACGATCTGTACAATTGTTTTCAGTTTGTTGTTCCTACCTTAATGAAAATGGGGGGATGGTGGGTGGTTGGGTGGGGTGGGGTGGGGGTGGGGGAGGATAGTCAGTCAGTGGAGCAGACAATAGAGAGGTGCTAACAAGTTTGTGTGATTTTTCCCTGCCTGTTCTGGCCACTCTTTGTTTGAGTTCTGTGGAGCAGTTTTCATTAGTCTTGTTCTTTTTTTATTTATTCGAAATGATATCAAGAAGCAGCAGATGGGCATTTTTTTTTTGTTGGTGTTGTTGTTTTTTGTTCTTGTGTGTGTGTGTATGTGTGTGTGTGTGTGTGTGTGTGTGTGTGTGTGTGTGTGTGTGTGTGTGTGTGTGTTTTATTCTAAGAGAGAGAGGGGGATTTTGAGATCTGGCTGATGTAAACTGTGGAAAGGTGTTTCATTGTGTCCCATATACCCAACCGGCTCATAAGGAGAGAGAGAGAGAGAGAGAGAGAGAGAGAGAGAGAGAGAGAGAGAGAGAGAGAGAGCGAGAGAGAGAGAGAGAGAGTTACGGCTTAATATGTCCCTCATTGATACAACATTTGGAGGTTATGAGTCTGGAACGTGTGCTGAAGTGAATGTACTTTACATCCGGCCTGACAGTAAGGTAGTGTACATGTGATTGTGTACGGATCTCTTACGTACGTCTGTACATAGGTTTAGTGCAAGGACCATGAATTTAAGTATTTGATAAATGATACATGTAACTCATAAACCACTGGTTTAGTGCATGGACCATGAATTTAAGGGAGGGAGGGAGTTCTACAC